>NC_133319.1:16732470-16759755 GCF_012295235.1 Primulina huaijiensis
TCCTCTGACTATCGCTACGCTGAAACTTATCTCTTACTATATATACATACACACGCACCACATTTTCATCATCTTTGAAAAGCGTGCCTAATTTATCTTTGTTATTTTCAGAAATATATATTTATATCACACAAAGACACCATTTCAACATTCACATTTTTTTCAATCTGCGACTTAGATTTTTGATCCATCGTTTTCTTGTTTTGGTTTTTCCAAACGGGTTATTGATTGAATTATAGTTCAATGGAATCGAGGGCTGAGCGGCGGCTGAGATTGATCCAAGGGCATCTCATATCCTCTGAAGATGATGATTCATTGGCACGGTTTTCTGCGAACCCCACTGCTGCTGAATTCTATCATGGTATGATCATTTTGTGTTTACGGAAGAGTTCTTATCAATCTTTCAGCTTTCGGTTTTTTTGGGAGTTGAATGTTGTGTTGTCTTTTTTGTATGGCTGCTTTTTAACATGGGTCCCTATTGTTCGAGCGCGCATTAGCATTTGTGTTTTTTGGGTGAAAATTGTTCCGCTTTTTAACTTTTTTGTGACGGAGCATTTTAGTTGCTAATATCAATAGTGGTTCTGGTCAACCGTCTACGCTTATGGGAATCAAGATGTACAACTTCGCATGGAAGATTGCATATTGAACATTGATGGACCACTGATTTCGACTTTATAGGACAAGTGAATGCATCCCTTCGATTTATAGCTTCAGCAGAGCCCCAACTTTCCTTGTGGGGGATTGGTTGGGGGTTGCTTTGTTCTCTTTCTTCTGCCATTGCGAGACATTACAGTTTAGTGAATCTTACTTTTATGATTCTTTAGGAGTTGTTCTGCCACTGATATGTGATATTCGGCGGCATGGATTATTTCCTGGTTATCTGAAGATCCCATTTCTTTTGAGTTTTGAGACCCACTATTTTTTGTGACCTTTGTACCTTCTGCCAAAGCTAATAGCTTGGACAACACGTCATTATTAGACAACCCAATATCTTCAATCGCATGTGTGTCAGATTTTTTTATGGCAATTTGTTTCTTTTTTCCATAATATCTTTTATATTGTGCAAAATATTTCTGTACACCGCTTTTATTTTCAAATTGATCAACATTTCCTTTTCATAACAGATGATCTGGGCCATTTGGCTGTAGGCCATTGCATGACATGAGTATTCTTTAACGATTTCTTAGAAATCAGATTACAGACAATGCCAGCCCAGTAGAACTGGTTTTGATCAGTTTTTAACGTAATTTCCAGATTTAAGTTTTCTGGAAGATTGGATTTTCTAAAATCTAGACTTGACTCTGTGTCACAACCTTCTTTGTATCATGTAAAACTGAACATAATATCAATCATTCTCCAAAAAAAAGAACTTTACTGGTCTGGAATTTGTGGGATTTTCTGACATTTAATATTACTTCAAAAGACTCACTTTTTTCGCTGAGCCCTCCTCCTTTTGAGGCCAACGTGCTTATGCATGGAGAGACATGCTCATAATTGATTTGATTCTTGTCCTTCGGTCCTTTTTAGGTATGGATATCCCAATATATATCAGTTTAATTTGGAAAGTAAATTTTTTTAATATGTTAGGTCAAAGATATAGTGTAGTTCTTCCTGAGAAACTGAGGACGGGGAAATGGAATGTCTACAGGTGCTCTAATTTCTTAAACTAAAACTATTTAATATTCTTCTATTGTTTGTCTCGTGGAAGGTATGCATTTTGACCTTTTCTTTGGAATGCTTGTCTCATGGAAGGTCCACAATCTCTCCATTGAAGCTTGTTGAAAGATACCCTTATCATCCTCAGATCGGCACATTGCATGATAATTTTCAGTGAGAATTCTTGCTGTTTGTCATTTACCATTCTGGTGTTGATACTTGTGTTTGATATTTATTTTCTAATGAATTCTAGTTGTAGCTATTACGCGAATGTGTTTTTAGGTCCCGTTATTCTTTTTCAAACTATCAATATTCTAATGCTTCCATATCTGTTGGAGAATCTGCTTTTCATTAAACTGTTATAGACTCGAATAGTTCCCTTGTAAGGTTATGTACTTCCAGGCATGCAGTTGAAAATTTCCAAGACCACAAATACTTGGGAACTCGTATTCGAATAGATGGAACTATTGGAGAGTAAGTTTATCCATGAAATCTTATCTTCTCGAGTCGGAAAAAATTAAACTAAACAAACCTAAATATTGTTTATTATCCTCATCATGTGAAGCTACAAATGGATGACATATGGAGAGGTAGGCACTGCTCGATCAGCAATAGGCTCTGGTCTCCGCCATCATGGATTACAATCGGTATGTTATGGTTTTCTTTTCCCATTTTATATGTCAATCTTGGCAGTCAGTGTGTTCAACAAGTATGATTTGATTGAAATGTTTTTCCATGTCATGACATGAAATTCTTCTTTAAAAAAATGAAAGAAAATCAAACACAAATGAATTAGGGGATTTACCAATCAAATAGAGAAGGGAAATTTATGAAACAGAAGTATTAGCCGGGTCCAAGTCTATACAAATATTGGGAATTTAATTGATTGAAATGATGATTTGAGTTGATTTTTGAATGCTACTCTTGACACAAAAGAATAAAATATGCTTTAAGCTTGTGTAAAGGTTAAAAACCCAATGATATTGACATGGAAGCAATTACTGTCATATAGCGTACTTTGTTGTTAACAAAGCCTCTGATTACCAAACTCGTAAGGTGCTTGATAAGTTTCTTCGCTATTTCCTGCTCATGAACGTAAAGACTAATTACTAGTAGAAGTTGCACAATCATGGGAAAAATGCCCTGGCACAATGGATCAATGCTATATGCTACTTGTCTCGTATTGTATCATTTTTCTCATGGATTAACACCATATATTACCCTTTCATGTAGTAGTTATTCTTCAATACAATATCGGAACTTTTGCAACTCGTAATTTTGTAAAGACTCTTAAATGATACAGATTTGCAGTTCTTGTCTCGTATGGTAAGATGAATCAAAGGGATAAAAATTGGTTATGAAAACACATAGTATAGAGAGCGAAAATTGAAATTATTATAGTGCAATGCCTGTCTATTGCTTTGAGAACTCGAGAACTCACGGGCTTTATAATTTAAATAAAGCTTCATAAAAACTCAAAGTTGAGCTTTGAGAACAAAAGTTTTTTATCTTCTATTTGTTGTGGCAGTTATGGCTCGAATTATATGGTGCTGGCGGCCCTAGGGTTTGACAATTATCTCTCCCCCAAGAACTTTTAATAACTTTGATGATACAGTATCAAAAAAAGTAGTTCAATTATTATTCTCTGTTTGATTATCTGTGTATGGACTTGTAGCACTGGACTTGTTTTGGAACATCTGTTAAAACTAACAAATGGCATATGGATATTTGAATGTGTATCAAATATTTTGAGTTATCATGCACCATCAGTGAAATATCGTACAGAATCACGAGACTCTGAAGTAACTTGAATTTTTCTCGGAGTAGGGAGCTTGTATTGGACTTTATTTTATCAACAGACCAGAATGGCTCATTGTGGATCATGCCTGCTCATCATATTCATATATATCAGTTCCTTTATATGACACCCTTGGTGCGTAAGTTTGCACTTGATTCATTCTTCTTTAGTCTAGTCACCTTTATTTAAACTCGTGACAATTTGGTTGGTTTGCAGGTCCTGATGCTGTTAAGTATATAGTCAATCATGCTGACATACGTGCAATTTTTTGTGTTCCCAATACCTTGAACACAGTGAGTCCTTTTCTTCCCTGTAATTTTTGGTTGCTCATCTCTGGTAGCATGTGACGATCCATCAAATGACTTCTGGAACACTCACAATTTGCTAGCTTTTGCTTAACTTTAATCCACAAAACAAGGCATGGAGATGGTGACAGTGTAGTTTTGAAAGCGCTTGTACATTTCTCGTTCCTCCTAGTAAACTGAAAAAACTGAAAATAAAATAGCAGATACTATGTGGAGATGTATAATTGGATTTCGATGGCATGATCGTCATAGCTGTTCTTTCTATTGCACCTTTTATATTACCTTGGACTGAGAGAAAGAAACACTATTTGTATTGTAGTTCTTCATGGAAGTTAATAATTAAAGTTCTGGAATTTTTTTTTAACTTATTTGTCTAAATTTTGCAGCTTCTTACGTTCCTGTCAGAGATTCCATCTTTACGTGTTATAGTGGTATGCTTATGAATCCCGTCTGACTTTTAATTTTGTAATAAAAAAACATAGCGCCATTTCTTTTAATCATGTCTCAATGTTTCTTAAATTTAGGTAGTGGGAGGTATAGATGAACATCTTCCAGCTCTACCCTCCGCGTCAGGGGTTACGATTATATCATATTCCAGGTTACTCGGTCAGGTAATTGTAATTTCTTTGCAGTGGCATGCTTTCTTTTTTGGAGACTGTGCATTAAGACTTGTGATTTCACTTGACGGGCATGTGTTTTGGGGCCTGTACTAGAGATACTAGTCAATTTTTTTGCTCGCAAAAGTTGGTAGATACATGTCAAATTACATTGATAACATGAAATATCAGCCACAAGTACTGAAATGACACATGTTCATTACGAGGATTAATACCTTTCCCTTGAATTATGTCTTGCCTTCTAACCAACCCAGTTTAACTCGTCGCATCCAAGCTAATAAATTCTGTCTATCTGATGAGAGGAGAAAATGGACGTATGCTTCTTTTGTGAATCTTTCTGATGAATGGAATACAAATTTCAGTAAAAGGAACACAAAAAACGTTCATTGTTCCTTGATATTTTACTTGAGCAGCTTGTTACCAGACTCTACAGACACATGAATATGATAACACCATTTTATTTTTAAATGAGACACATAATGGAATAAGAAGATGTTTGTGGCTTCCTTCCCACTTCTATATGCAAGAACTCTTGACGAGATTTTTCTTCTTTCCTTAAGTTTCTAATATGTTTTCCATGTAGTAAATTAACGATCCACTTTCTCCGAATTGGATATTTTTCTTTTGGAAAACAATTGCCCAGTGATTGAAAGATCGACATATAAATACTGTTAGTTTTGTACTTGTTAGGGCCGCGGTAATATGCATCCATTTTGTCCTCCCAAGCCTGAAGATACAGCTACTATATGCTATACAAGTGGTACTACTGGGACGCCAAAGGTGCACTTGTGAATATTAGTTTTTAGATATAGACAGCTGAATCATCCTACTTGAAAAATAGGTGGTTATTACAATGTAATACCAATTTTTCTTGTTTTCCCATCTGTTTTATTTTATTTTACTTTGCACAGGGAGTTGTATTATCACATAGAAATTTGATAGCAAGTATTGCTGGAATGACACATTCAGTCAAATTTTATTCCTCGGATATGTGAGTTTTGTCTTGTATTACATGTATTATTTCTATTGCCCTTTTAACCGTGGAATAACTTGTTACTCTTTGGATAGTTACATATCTTATCTTCCCCTGGCACACATCTATGAGCGAGCTAATCAAATCATGGGTGCGTACTACGGTGTTGCCGTTGGCTTCTACCAGGGGGTATGTGATTCATACATGGCAGATCTTTTTCTTCCAGGGATCTGTTTATACACTTGAGGGTATTCCTGGCTCTGTTATGGTTCATTTCACATGTATACCTGTATGACATGAATAAAGAAAACATACTTCTGAAACTGGATGCTTGAAAATAATCTTCTTCCATACCTTCTCACCCTCCCTCCTCTTGCTTTCTCTCCACCTTAGATAATTTCCCTAATATAAGATCGTGGAACAAAAGATAGTTACGTTGTAGAAGAACTGGGTTATTAAGTGTGTGGTTGTTTAGAAAATTGACTAGCTGAGGCATCTAATTTTACTCTCGTACAAACGTGAGGAAAGAACTTATCTGTGTTTAGTAATTTAGTACTTAGTTATGCTTTTCATTGTGTACTTAAATTATGCATAAAATTGATCAACACCCAGCGACTCAGAAAATCAATTATAAGTGGAATCTGTTTTCAAATAGTGGTGCTTATACCTACAGAGTGGCTAAGTAGGGACTCACTAGTCACTGAGCCATGGAAATTATGTTCAGGTTACGAGCATTAAGCCAATAGCCTAAAAATTGGATAGGAATAGCAATGTTCAGCTTTTGGCTGTTGATTGAAAAAGTTAAAGTTTAAGTTTAATGGTTTTCCCGCTGTAAAGTGATTTCTTTGTTCGAAAATTTGAATTGCTGTGTCGTATGAGTGCCGTGTGTATGAAATTTGCTACAAACTGCAGGATAACCTGAAGTTGATGGATGATCTAGCTGCTCTAAGACCCACAATATTTTCAAGTGTTCCTCGTCTATACAACAGAATATATGCTGGGTATCAACTGACTATGTCCATTTAATCATTGCTTGAAACCCTTCATTAGAACTCTAGTATGATTTTCTTTTGGGGTGTTCTATTGCAGGATAACTGGTGCTGTAAAAACTTCTGGTGCCCTGAAAGAGAAGTTATTTAATGCAGCATACAATTCCAAAAGGCAAGCCTTGATAAATGGTATGACCTAGTGCAATTCAGTATATTTGTTTGTAAAGTTCTTTTTTGAAATATCTGGTTTCATCATAATTAAAATTTTAGTCGTGGCAAGTGGACATATCTCTCACATCGAAAGAGCCACTATAAATTTTGTGTACATTCTCTGTGTTTTTCTTTTTCAGGAATTATTAGTGCTTATGATAATTAGGATTAGGGCTTCGGTTCTAAGATCTATGTTGTTTAAGTTCTCTTTGTACTCTACCTATTAATTCCCCTGTTGTTTTTTTACAGCAAATTATGTAGCGCAGGATTTGGCTTGAGTTGATTTCTTTCCTCATAAAATATGTTTTATGGTCTTTCTGCATATGTTTACAATATTCAGTGCATTTTAGGTCGAAAACCATCACCAATGTGGGATAGGTTGGTATTCAACAAAATAAAGGACAAACTTGGAGGTCGAGTTCGTTACATGACCTCAGGTGCTTCACCACTATCTCCTGATGTGATGGAGTTTTTAAGGGTGTAAGTTTATTTTCATTCCGCCATTGAGTGACTAATATGACCAGTTCCAGCCATTTTTAGTAACTCTCTTACCATAAAGCACCTATCTGCACAGATGTTTTGGCTGTCAAGTAATTGAAGGTTATGGCATGACCGAGACTTCCTGTGTCATAAGTTCTATGCAGGAGGGAGACAACTTGACTGATCATGTTGGTTCTCCCAATCCTGCATGTGGTAAGTAACCAAATTATCCATGCAAATTTCAACACTGTGATGCTGCAGAATTTTTAATGTGTAGGAATTTTTAATTTCCTCACCCTTGAAAACTCTTGGAATAGAGTGAATATTAGAGAGCTTAAGAAAATGCAGTATGTCTTAAGATTTTTCCTTGAATGGTATGATGGTTATTTCTAATTGATTTCTTCGTCTTTGCAGAGATAAAGCTAGCAGATGTTCCAGAGATGAATTACACTTCTGAGGATCAGCCTCATCCTCGTGGGGAGATCTGTGTTAGAGGACCAATTGTTTTCCAAGGCTATTTCAAGGATGAACTTCAGACGTACTTACCTTTCTAACTTTTCATGTTCTTAGATTGAAGTTTCAATTCAAATCATAGTTGCTTTTTTTAATATGATGAATAACAGGAGAGAGGTATTAGACGATGAAGGCTGGCTGCACACAGGAGATATTGGATTATGGCTACCTGGAGGCCGCCTAAGAATCATTGATAGGTAAGTTTTACCATTACTTTAAGACATCCCTGTCCTTGCCCAAACAATGCAATTAGTTTGGGCAGTTTTTATCATCTTTTTATTGATCTTTAAATGTTACTGTTCGGATAAGGACTCTCAATTAGGTTGAAAATAAAGATATTGGTTTTTTCTTTAAATATCGTTTTTGTTCAAGATTGCTTGAACTGATTTAGTCTGAAAGTGTTCTTTTTCTAGTCAGGTTTAGGTAGAGGTGCAAATATTGACTTTTCTCTGTTAAACAGGAAAAAGAACATTTTTAAGTTGGCCCAGGGTGAGTACATAGCTCCAGAGAAAATTGAGAATGTCTATGCAAAATGTAAATTTCTTGCGCAGTGCTTCATATATGGTACGCTCATTTTTATCTCCTTCATAAAACTCTGAAACCATTTATTTTTTATTGAAAGTATCATGTTTGTAGGTGATAGCTTGAACTCCTGTTTAGTTGCTGTTGTCAGCGTGGAGCCTGAGTCATTAAAGGATTGGGCTGTATCAGAAGGTATCAAGGTAATTTATACCCTTCTACTTGTTCCGTGGGCAGACAATTATGGTAGCACTGATATTATCATCTCGCGTGTGTGAAGCTGCATTTTCTTGTTCATTTCTTATATATGAAATCTCTCTTATTTACACAGCTATTTATACAAAATATTTACTGTACTCTATCTGCGACAGAGGAAAAACAATCCTAACAATCTTCCAAGGAAACGGACATAAAAAAAAAACGATATTCTTTTATAATTGGATCTTCCTCCAATATAAGAAACTGAGACATGGAAAATGTTGATTTTGTTGTCTTTTTGAAAGAAAATACAAGGGAAAGGCTTGGACTATTGTCATCATGAGAAATGGTTAATTATGCATGCACTTCATTTCCTTTTGTAATGATAGTTGATCTCATATTCTTTGATTTGATTCTCTCCACTTCACTAAATCCTTGATCTCAATCGAGCATCTGCGAAGCGATGGAATCCGTTCACAAAATTTAGGGAACTCGAATTTGGAATCTTTGTTCTCCATCGTTATAAAAATAAAAAATAAAAATCCACACTTGTTCATTTTGTTCGTTATTTCATTTAAGAGGAAGATGATTTGATCTCGGTATCCTGTTGGCATCTATCTTATATATGTCATGCTTGGTCAACTGGCATGTATCACAGTATGATAATTTGGGTGAGCTGTGTACCAATCCAAGAGCAAAGGCAGCGGTTCTCGCTGAAATGGATGCTGTAGGAAAAGAAGCTCAGGTAATCTAATTTCACGGAGATTTAACTTTTTAAATTTTTCTAAAAAAAATTTGGTTTGAAGGGAGTCATCTTAATCAATTATATATATATATATGCATATATAAATTCCCACCCCCAATGTGAACCTATTACTTGGAAACAAATAGTTCTAGGTTGGACTATACGATTACATTTGATTCAATATGTATTTCTTGCATTGTTGTGCAGTTGAGAGGTTTCGAATACGCAAAAGCTGTGACATTGGTGCTGGAGCCGTTCACGGTGGAGAATGGCCTGTTAACACCTACCTTCAAGGTATTCAATTTTACATGAAAAATTTAAACCTCGGATGTAAATAAATTTCCGAGGTTGACATTGCTACAAAGTTTCTGATAAATTCTTATTTTAAATACTCATTTTGCATTAAACACTGCATATATTTGTTGACACTATTTGTTTGGAAACTCAGATCAAGAGGCCTCAGGCAAAGGCCTACTTCGCTGAAGCACTATCTAAGATGTACAAGGAGCTTCCAACATCTGATCCAACACCACAGCCGATGCTGTGACAAGGAGTCTGTTATCAACCAACAGATACTTTCTTGAATTTTTTAGAAATGCTTACAGTTGAAGACGACTAAATTACTAAAGCTTTCACAAAGATTGTGGAGATTATCTGGCTTAACTAAGGCTCGCACAAAAAATGTAACCAACCAACACCTTGAACTGTGTTTATGACATCCACAAACATGTATATTTGGGAGAAGAACTTGATTGTTTTAAAAAGATATTATATGTGATCCATACAATCATGCTGTGTGAAATTAATTTAAAATAATTAAAATATAAGACTAGGTTCATACACGAGATCAAGTTGAGCCATATCCAAAATTGTCAAAAATAAAATATGCAAATATTAGAAATTATAAGCTATTTCTGTGCAGTATAGCTACCGTGTATGCTAAAATGCGGGTCTCCACGTTATAACTTGTACATTTCCATGTGCTTGAAAATCAAGGCTCAACAACTGGCCTTGTGTTGTCCCAAAGCCACTGTCTTGCTGCACCATCCAGCAATGGAGAAACCTGAGGATAAAAAGGAGTTTTTGAATATGAACCGTGTGCACTCTAGTCCCGACAATCAATCTACAAATGCAGTTCCAAAGAAAATAATAGATACGGCAAATTAGTTAAATTTTTTTTATGTATCATACGTTCTTGGAATGCATTCGAATAAATAACAACATTAAGTTTAATGAATACACTTGCAGTACCCTAATATGTCATCGCTCCATTACTCAAGGAACTTTGACCAAACAACATGCCCGAAAAACAGATAAATTAACTACCGAAAGTCACTCTTTCCAGCCCTGCACGCAGATTAGTGGTCAGCAAGTAAAGAGGGAAAAGACAACATGCATAGATTGCTGGTAGAATCCATTAAAAGTTCAAATGACCATCAGTCCATCACAATTACCAAGGACTAGTTTTGATGATATTGTTGACGTCTCAGTCATAAAATGGGAAACATTAAAAAAAAATTGAGCAGATATATATACCCAAGTTAACATGTTTGTCAATGCAACTAATAGACGTTCTCTTACCTTCTCCCACACTTGTTCATGGTAACCATTCAGCCAATCAATCTCTGCCACAGAGAGTAATGAGAAGTCAACCAATTTGGTCTGCATGGCATATTGGAGTGATTTACAAATTAAAAGATAAGTATTTAATGACATAAACGTTCTCAATCAGATCTCATCACAAGAATGCAAGTTAAACTCATGTTACACCATCAGGAAAAAATGAGTCTTCATGAAATATAAGGAATACCTAAGGCTGTGTCAAATGGTTCAACGATTTTTGAAGTGCATTAAGATCTTTTATATGTCTCTGGAATCGGTGGGATTCGGAGACCGTTGCGTGTGTGAATTAGAATAGAATTAAATTACAGGTAGCGCACAAGTTATGTAACTAGTTGTACCAGCTCAAGTCAGAGGCCAGATGAGCACATAAAAACAGGTAGAAACAAACTAATGTCCTGTGAATATAACATAACGTACACCTTCAAATTAGTCGGTAATGATCCAAATCAAACACAAGCAAATTGTTGAACAAGTCAATGTACTTGTAAATCTTGAACCCTATTGAAATGTAGGAAACACACAAAGCCTTACTGCCTAGAACCTATTGCCCCGTGCCCACAACCGACTTACTCATAAAAACTCCCACGCTGGTACGTGAATATAACATAACGTACACCTATTTCATTCTATTTCTGCTCAAGCGGCTCTCAATTCAATCGTGTAGCCCTTTTTCTCTCTTTCTGCTGCTTTGTCTCTTGATGAACCTGAATTGGAGTCGGTCTTATTTACTGATGAAGGCAGTGTTGGTGATGAAACCGATATGGATGTTTGATTTCTTTTTACTTTCTTAAGATGGATTTTGCGTTTAATATTTTGTATTTAAGATATTATGATTAATGAAATATTACATCTATCTCTATAACTTTTAATTTTCAATACTAAATTTATATAAATATAAATATATATAATATTTATATGTATTTTAATGATTGTCGTATCCTAGCCGTATTGTGTTTATATTTTCAAAATTTGACGTGTCGCCATATCCGTATCGTATTCGATACAGTACTCGTACCCGTATCCATACAACATAGGTTATGGTGGAGAGTAGATAGCGCAATGAGTGAATGAGATTCAATTGTCCGAACTACATCATCCATAAATAGCTAGTCGGAAAAAGCATTTAACTCAAGACTTTTAAATCAAATAATTATTTGCCTCACAATTGGTACAGAACAAATAGTTAGACTAATGAGATATCCACTGAACTCAACACATTACTTAGTGATCAAGTGAGAAGCTTATAAAGAGTTCCATATTCATGCTTCGCATTGTGAGCACACTCGTAATGTAACTGGTCACTTTTTTTAAATTTTTGGAAATTGAAAAGAAAAATGGTATCGAGACAAAACTGATTAGCAAGCACTATGTGTTGTTGCAATTGTCCTTGCCCTATATCTTAGCTACGTCATGCTAAACAAAGAATATACTTACTGCTACCACAATAATGATCAGTAGGCCTTCTTGATCAGATTATATGTGTGTCGTTTACTCCACTAAAAGCCCTTTGGCTAAGCTTGAAAACCAAAGATCATATCAAACAAAAGTCTAGAAGATTCAAAATGTATGACGATTTCTAAATTATGAGAAGCACTAGTGCATATGATAATTGAGGTGTTGAACTATTGGCTTAATATGTTCTCCACTTCTCCATAAAAGTGAAATGCTGTGTTCAGTAGGAAAATGATGTTCTAGCCTTGCATCAAAACCGCCTTTCATCATTTGCATTTGTTTTCAGTAAACCATGTTTGCAGGGTAATTAGAAAACAGAATTTTACACACACACACACACACACACACATATATATATGAACTTTCATAACTGCTAAAAATCGCAGGCAATTGCTATGACCACAGATTAATAAAAATGATAACCATCATTTGTGGTACCATTTGACATTTTCCATGTTCATGTAATTCATCTCGCGGGTAAAGTAATACGTCAGAAACATGAGTCATAGTAAAAAGCCAAATGATGCAATTGAGTATGCCATAGGTCGATAAAATTAAGATATTTGCCCCTAGTTTCTAAGACAGGAGATTGAGGCAGAGCAGAACTTGACCTTAATAGACAGGAAATTGAGGCAGAGCAGAACTTGACCTTAACAGTAAGTTAAATTACCTGAATTGGAACAAATGTAAGCTTTTCAAATCCAAAATATCCAATTCCTCCAAAGCGATTTGGCGTGTCAGCTTCTTTGACGTAAAGGAGATTCTACATGACAAAAATGCTTTAAGAACATTTTTATAAGACAGCAGGATGGTAATAGTGTCAAATATTGCGAGGTCAATGCCATAAGCTCCCGTGGACCCAAAAGTTTTTTTAAAAAAAATATCTTGCAACTGATATCATTTATGTATTAATGTTGGTATGAAGACGAACAACTATGAGAAAAATGGTTACAAACTTCGATCCTGATGCCAAATGAATGGTCTTCATAATATCCTGGTTCATTGCTGACAACCATGCCTTTCAGCAATGGAGTCATGTTCCCAAATCGGAAGCTGATACTTTGCGGGCCCTCATGAACATTCAGGGCAGCTCCTACACCATGACCAGTACCTAAACAAAGGATGAAATGAGTCACAATAACAGATTATTTGAATCTAAATAAGCATCGAGAAAACAAAGGATAAGATGACAAATACCATGGCGATAGTCAAGACCGATCTTCCACAGTGATGACCTTGCAAAGGCATCTAATACAAAACCAGGGTAATTTTCAGGAAAAATGGCCTGATCAAGAGCTATATGTCCCTGTATAAAAGCAGATTACTATTAGTTCAATCATTCATATGCTACACTTTTTTTAGAAATACAGATGAGCCGCGAAGACTTCTCAAATGACAACAAAAGTAAAGAAAAATACTCTATATGTTGAGGCACTTAACAGAGGCAGCTGATTACTAATATAACTATACCACCCACTAGGTTTATGCTCCGAATGGGAAACATCATTGATTTATCCCGCATGATATAGAGATTTACACACATTCAAAAAAAAAAGCTAATATAGAGATTTACACACATTCAATTTAGGAATTTATAAATGCTAGCACATAGCACGACCACTCGGACGTGAACCCACGTTTTATATGGCACAAATTAATTAGTTATATATTCTAACAAAATCAATATTAAAAATAACAAAAATATGATGTTAGACTTTGCGTGTATAGTATTTTTAAAACTTTTTTGCACAAGTAAATTGGACACTCAGAATTTTTCATTTATCTATTTTATAGTACTAAATTTTGTGTGCAATATTTCTCTTGCTTGCTATGGAGAAATTTCCTAGTTTCTCATGATTAATAATAATTGTTTTTATTTTATTTTCTACAAATATTATAATTATAATTATAAATAATTAAAATTTTATATAAAATGACAATTACGATATAAGTTGTTGCTATAGCTTTTTATTAGAATTTGTTGTGTTTGCATATCGTCTTATTTTTTAATATATTTCCTCTCTTTTTCCGTTATATTTAAGAATATTTTACTTTTTCTACATTTTTTATAACTTAGTATTTGTCATATATAACTTGAGTTTCTTAATTTATTCGTAATTGAATTAACTGAAAATATGTTCCAACTTTTGAATTGCACTTTGATATCTTTTAATTATTTTACTTTCTTTTAGTAAAAAAAATGACGTGGTACTAATACACGATGGGAAGCTACAAATTTTGATTCTTTATTAAACAGTAGTAGTTAATTATGTTAGATTGAAGTAGATCGACACTTTTTCAGTGAAAAGATTGAAAAGAGGATACTTGTGTTGAATTATATCCCTACTCAATTACAAGTGGCAGATATTCTAACAAAAACACTTCATAGACAAAGTTTTCAAGATTTGTGTTTCAAGCTAGGAATGATGAACCTATAATCCTATATAACCCAGCTTGAGGGGGAGTATAGAATATTATATTATCATCAGCTTATCAAGATTGATAAGATCTTGTTTGCATTATCTTTTATATTTGAATTTTTAAGATTAGTATTATCGGTATCTGGTTATCCCTTAGATTTAAGAATTTAGTTAACTTAGTATAAAATTCATTGTATCTAACCATTATTTTTGAAGCAATAATACAATTGAAGCATTTTCATTTTCTGCTATTCTCTCAAACTACAGGTAGTATATGTAGCAACAAATTTTGAGATATGCGGCTATCAAAGTATGATATTGTGAATTAGTTGGTTCTTAGTGGTTCATAGACTATTGACTGAGAGAATCAAGAGAAGCATGAAAATTATGGCTCCTAGTAGGTAAAATGACTACTGACCATGAGGCATTTATTTTTTTTTATAGGAAACATTAATTATATTAAATTGCAATGGAAATAAAATTGTTACAGAATCGTGACTCCGAGTAGCAATAAACTATTGGTCACATATCAAAAATGGTTGAAAAACTATTGAGGGATATATTGGTCACATATCGTGACTCCGAGTAGCAAGATGGTTGACATTTATAAATCCGAATTTGGATATATTGTGGGAAGAGAAATTTTATGTTGCACTAATGTGCTATACATAGTAATGTTGGTGATTAAGGTGAGCTTGTCACCATGGAAGATTAAAATGTGGTGAAACAAAAAATTATTCACGAAATCTATAAACATATGGGAATCGATGCATCGATATTTGAGAAATAGGGTTATATCCTTGTGTTATATGGTCACAAATAAATCAGGAGAATATTTGACCTAACCACTAAGCAAAAAGGCTAGTGGATATTTACATCGAGGGAGATAGAACCATGCCAATTTCAAGAGTTGTGATTGATGGGAACTCAAACTATGGAGTGGCGGACCCACCGAAGTAGTTCATATAGGTAACAAAAAGTCACTTGTCAAGGGGTTGAGGCACTGTTCATTATTTTATATTATGTATATCCTATGGTATAGAACAATGTAGAATGCATATCTACAGTGATTGAGGTGGAGCATTTGCTCTTAATGAGTCCATAGCCCGATGTTGAGTGGAATGTTTAATTGTAGTGCACACTTGATGGATGTGTCACCTGTGTGAGCGTAGAGGTGTTTATTGGAACTTAAACAGGTTCCTTAGAGCGCTCATGAAAACCAGAAATGGCGCAAGGCCAAAATATGCCCAACCGCTTTGGTTCATAACCCCAAAGGTACCATCATTTGTGCTTTTAATTTCTCAATTTGTCACAATAGTTCTTATCATCTTTATCAAAACTTTCTTTGAAATATGCGGAGGATTGTTGGGATTTTAAAAAAAAATCATTTTTAGTTCAAAGAAAGATATGATTGATTTTAATTTCTAAATTAAATATATTAATTTTTCATATTAACACCTAGTTATTATTTTAGTATTTTGTAGCCGTTTTCCATTATTATTCTCAATTAATACTATTAATGGTGTCCATTGGAATCTTTGCTAATTTTTGTGTATTTATACCATACACATTCCTGAAGAGAAGATGGAATCAAATTTTATCCAACATAAAGAAATACATTTTTCTCTTGATAGTTTTGTTTTGCAATCTAACTATTGTGTATTCTAGCCACTTATGTGCTCTAAGTTGAGTCAAATCTCTTTTACTTCTTCAAACACTGTGACATAATATGAGAGTTGTTCATGGAAGCCTTGCTCCAAACCGTACAACTCGCGAGCAAGATGATATCGTAGTATTTTGAGGAGTATTTGGTCATAATCTTATTTCATCGGGGTATTATCTACAAGGTGACAAAAATACTCTTTACTTCAGTGGTTCGGCACGCCTCGATTTAATTATTTTCCTCCTAAAATTGTTTTTCTCCCCAACCCATCGACCGAACTTCTCAACAATTAACTAGGGTCGTTTAGTCTTTTCACAATTGGAAAACATTTGTCTTGCATAAAAAATTTTATAGGTGTATAGATATAGATTAACTTCCCCTTAACAGTCATGATTACCGACATTAACTATTAAAAAAAACAGTAATACCTGGAGAACTCGGGTAAAACATTCTTTTTGCCATGAAGAAGGCTCGCCAAAATGCACTGTACGGGTAACATCGGTTGTTCCATCAATATATTGAGCACCACTGTCTAATAAGAAGAGTTTCTCAGGATCTATTGTACTGCAACTGTTTGGCTCTGGTTTGTAATGTATGATAGCACCATTTGCACCAGACGCTGTGGAGAACAATCTGACAACGTGAGACTAATTTAGGAAAGAGATAACCTAGTATGATTCAAAATGAAAAATATACAAGTAGAGATGGTATGTTTAATGCACATAATGCAACTCATGGATGTCCAACATCCCTACTGTTATAGATTGTTACCTGGAGTTTAAAGGAGTACACTAATGAGAAAGATAATGTGTGAAAAAGATAATGTGTGACATATTTCCACTGAGTATTCAGGTTTCTGATAAAGAGAGAAAATAAATACACTTGAAGCACAACAAATATAGTGAAAATTTCATTCAGCACATTTCTATTCCACAATTTGATTACATTTACAAATTTACAAGCTTATGAATCCATAAATCTATTGGAAAGGGGAAGGACGTAACTTTTCTTTTAAATTACCCAAGGGAACTGTACAACCCCGCTATTTGGTTCTCTGCCATTTTATGATCTACGGTGTATTAGAGTATTTGTATTGGATAGGGCAAAAAGGTAGAAGATTGGAATGACAGAAATCAAAGGTGATCAGTAATCTTTTTTTTAACAAAAAGGAAAAAATAACAAAAAGTAGAAAAGATCAAGTTCAATAACACGTCAAGTCGATTTACCACTTATTGTGTCGAAGCTTGTATCAACAAAGCCATCTTGCCTAGACCGGAATTCAAGAAGTTTTTCCACGGCGTCTACTTCTGTCAAAATAGCACCATTGCTGATTTCATTCTCCAACCAAGTCCAAAATTGTGCAAGAGCAGCTGCATCCCTGCAAAACATTAATCTCACTTAAATACTCCTAATAAAATTCACAAGTTAGTTCATTAATCACTACTATTAATTGTATCTAATGCTAAGCAATAAAATGTAAACCACATAGACACTTGCAACATATTCAATCAAATCAACCAAAAAAGATGTAAAAAGAGGATGGTGATTCGAGCCAAGTCACATTTGCAAAAGTAGAGTTTCATTAATTGTTCTCTGCATGAAGTACATCCTTTCAAAGAGGTGGTGTTACCTTAGATGAGAGCCACACATCCCTTGTAATTCAGCTTCATTCTTGATAGCTTTAGCCAGAGAAACAGGAGAGCTCTTGTATATGGCAGTGGATCCATAGGATTGGTCTTCTATTCCATTTGGTAAGACCCTTCTGTTTTTACTAGCAACTCCAGCAGTGCATTTGTATTTATTGCATGAGCTTTTGTACGTGTCAGTGATAGCAGCACTAACAGATGATGAGTCCAACCAAAGGCATGCCCCTTTTGCAGCCAAACTTCAAGAAAGTTACGCTCAAGTTAATTGGTTATGAAAGTCTAGTAAACAAGTGCTCTGAACGAGTATCATGTTCCATGAATGACATAATAACTTTATGGTGAAAAGGAAATTACAAAAGACTGCTTCAATGCCAACAGAATGAGTAAAGTTATTATAGGGATGGCAGAGTGATCTTTCCCAACACATTGACAAAAAGGTTTGGTACCTTAATGAAAACTCTTCACCCATCCATGGAAATAGAATTTATATATATATGAATGTCAAAGAATGTCAACCAACAGAAGAAGATATTCTTCTTGGCAATTGAATAGGTAGAAGCGTTGGAATAGCAACCGATGCCTTCACAAGACTCAGTATAAGAGGTGTTGAAAGTGATATTCAAATCCATGTGCTCATCACCTTCTATGCGTTGGAGCTAGGATTGATAAGATGCATATAGAGGTCAACAAGGAAAGAACACAAGCTTCTGCTTATCACAAGAAGGCAGAAAGAGTAGCTAACAGAATAATTTGCGAAGCATTTGTAGCAAAAAAGAACAAGTGGAGTTTGAAGTGATTGCATTAATAGGTCATCTGATGCAATGCAAATCAAAGATAAATTGCAGACAATAGCATCAACTAAGGCCACTAGATGTATGGTTTTGTAAAGTGTTTGGATTAGAATGGAAACTAGTTTGCATTGATATGGCAATTAAAAACAACTTATATATTGTCATATTGATGGATCAAGTTTGGAGATGATGCATGACGAAACAGAAACAAAAGGTCCATGTAGCTAAAGCACGGCAAGTATGATTTACTGTTTCTGTTAAATTTAAGCAGAGTTGCACCTTCATCCAGTTCATGCTCTGATGATAAGATCAAATTTGTTATATTGGAAAAGTGACGGGGTTAATTTTACTCTTTTTTAGACACAACCTCATAACCAACAATTAAGTCCTTCAATTTTTGTTGATGCTGCTTTTTGTGATGACTATACTCAGTCATGTGAGTTTCTTCCACTTTCTTTTTTTGGATAGGAAACAATATTATATTAATAAAATATTTTAGTTACAAAAAGCAGACCAGAGGTCCACGCCTAATGAAGTATGACCCGGAGTCAACTTAACATAATATTAGACTTGGATTTCTATACATATCTGAAACCGAGAACGATTTAAACTCCACATTCTTCAAACTCCAACAAGAGACTCTAAATTTAATTTCATCCCATCACTCTTGAAGTGAGTCTTCAAAGTTGTCAAAAATCCTCATTTTCCTCACCACCCAAACGGGCCAAGTAAGTCATGGATCAACACAACCCAGAATATTCTACCCCTCCTCGAGTTTCTTCCAATTTTTAGTTTCAGTAAACCATCTATATGACTCTAAAAATCTCCCAACCCTGAAAGTCAACAAAGGAATGTAGCAGGATAGAGTTCACTTCAATGTGCACTTGATGCTTCGAAAATACCTTTCAACTTCTGCAAGAATGGATTCATATGGTCTCAACTCTATTCCGGAATTCTTCAAATATTTCATCACTTCTGGGGTAATTTTCGCATCATCGGTAAATAATTTTGCTTCATCAATCTCCACAACCAAATAGGCGTACATGACTGGTGAATGTGGCACGTCACTACCTCTCTGTTAACAAAAGTTAGATGTCAATCATGGGGAGGAGACAATAGTAAGACCCTCCATTAATTTCTCACAAAATCAGTGGCGTCTCCATCGGAAGAAAAGCACAAGGAAAAGTCTTTATACATATACGTTGCACCAAAAATAATCAAGATTCAATCTTAATATATCCTCAAATCACTAAAACGAATTTTGATGATATAATTAATTAACCAAAGAGAGATTTAAAACAGGTTAGTCTCCTAAAATGAAATCTACTTGACAAAAATATAAAATAAAAGGTTTATAAAAATTTTTCACTCTTACATTTTAATTTCAAAAAAGCCTGACGTGAAACAAATATAATTCAATGGAAGCTTTTTTTTATTTAGTAAAGAATATACTTGGAAATAAATATTTTCTTACCTGCATGGAACTACACCTGAACCTGATCCCCTCTTAATCAAATCTCGACCTACACCACTCCCTGCCTATTTATGGGATCCTGATGGTATTTCTCAAATGTAGGACCCACAACATGATTTGACATACACAACAAAACATTCCATTCTGTTATTATGTTTCAATATTTTTTCTAGGCTAACTTATCGGAAACATGGAGAGCTTTATCACACTATTAAGGACAGGACTTTTTCCCCTTTTATGTGGCAAAGAAATCAAGAATCTATTTTCATCAACCAGACGACGAAAGATTCAAGAAAGCAGGTTAGCTATCTACCAAGTTCAACAGCCATGCTATCTCATCCAGCATTGAGATAACAATTGCAGATGAACCAGCATCATTTAATTCTGCTCGCAAAGAAGACAGCTTAGAGGACACATCTAGACCGGCATATTTCAGGTCATGCACTCTGATATGTTTCTTTGGTGGCTTTGGTCTGGATGGTTTCCATATCTCATCCACAAGATTGATATCATATAAGTAGACCAACTCGTGATTCTTTTCAGATACGGCTTCCTTCAGTTCATCAGCAGCATTTGAAGAAAACAGGAACTGCACTCTTCACAAAAACAAAAGGCGGGATTAGATGGATGCAGTTGAAGAAATAACAAAACAGAGATCGACACTCTCTGTGATCAAGAAAACAAAAGAGGGAAGAGTCATGACCACATACAAGAAAATGATTACCGAAATGGCAATGCCAGCTGGTAGGAATACTATTAATAAAGATGCTGGAATGAGTTTTTGTTCAGTAACCAGACAAATATATTTTCTATTCAAACTTTAAAAAAAAAACAATTTTTACAAATATAAAAAAATATATTATTCCCTTTGCCAGCTAACTTCGTTCACTGAAGGAATAAATAATTTTTGTGTGGATAGCTGCTTAAATTTTCTGAATAGTTTAAGCACATTTTCTGGATTTGGTGAAGGCCACGGCACAAGGGGAAACAGGACCAAAATCACCACTACTTGACAGAGTTATATTCATGAAATTTGAGTGAACGATTTTAAGTGCTATTAGGGGAAAAAATGAATGAAGGTCATTTGCTACAATACTGAACGGAACAAAAGATATTACTCACAGGGTCAATACCAATTCTGCAACCAGGAACCAGGACATTATTAAGCCACTCACTTGTCGTGGGTACTCCAAGATTACCAGCTCTCATAAGAATCCAGCCTGAAGTTAACTGCTGCTCAGCCTGTTATCAAAAAGCGGAGGTAATAACATAGATATAGGCAAATCCCATAAAATTCATCAAAATTAAATCATATTCCAGAGTCCCTGACATATAACTGGAAGAGATGATCTAGCCATGCACATGCCAAACCTGAAGGAAGTAACGTCCATCAGTCCAAAGAGCTGCTTTATCTTTCGTTACAATAGCCGTGCCTGCGCTACCAGTAAAACCTGATATGTATGATCTCCTCGCATAACATTCCGCAATAAACTCGCTCTGAAATTAAGAAATTTGATATAAGAAAATCCAACTGCAACCACGATTACACTAAGTGTTTACGAGAATTCAACAAAATGTTCGATTTCAAACAACGAAATGCTGGCTACCTTGAGTAACACTACAGACTATAAGCCAAAAAAAAAATAGCACCTAAATAAACAAGAACAAAGACGGATGATGCATCCACAAATTTCCCAATTGTCCACCGATACGAGAGTTAAATTCAATTTCTCGTAACAAAAAACTCCAAGTTGCCATGTACCTGATGAGCATCCTGGGAAGGAATGATATAGGCGTCTATGTTGATGTTAGGCCTGGAAAAGAGTTCGCGAAGGGCGCTGAGCTTGTGATCAGGCTCGGAGCTTTCGGGATTCCTTCGGAGCTCTGACGAAGGCTTGGCAGTGATGGAGGCACATATTTGGCGGGTGGGTTGGCCTCGAAATCTAGGGATGAAAAAGAACCCACGGTGAAATGGGGACGAAGAGGAGAAGAAAGGGAAGCAGATGCGAGCGTGAAGTTGAAGAGAGGAGTGGGAAAACAATTTGTTAGCAGAGAAAGATACCGCTGATTCCATCATAGCAGGCAAAGATTCCGCAACAGAGACGAAGATAAGGCCTACCTTTTTTTTCTTTTTTTAATGAAAATAAGGCCTTCGTTTTCTTTGTTTTTTGGAACTAAAGAAAGATAGGTTTATAGGAGGAAATATGGGAAAATACCAATTTCGTCCTTATTGTTTGCTGCCTTTTTCATTTTAATCCTCTTTATTGTTGACCTCGTAATTAATCCCTCAAGTTTCTGATATCTTTCCAAATTCGTCCCTATCGTTATCATCACGTTAAAATTAACGTTGATCCAAGCATGAGCGTCTCATATGACCCATTTTTATTTTCAACTCAGTCGAGACACTATTTCTCATTTCATTCTCCTCAAATAGAACCATAATCCCCAAATTCTCCCAAATCAAACGAGAGAAGAACGATTGATTGGAGACACGACAGCGAAATCAAAGAATTACATCACGACGAAGTAAGCTCATTATCTTTGATTAATTTGTTGTTACAAATGATTAAACTTTTATGAACGATGGTCCCGATTTTCTTTAGAACTTTTCGAAATAATTGACAGTCATAACATTGGAGTTTCAAGGCTCAGATCACGTTCTTTGAATATGAAATCACAGCATTGGAGTTTCAGTATCTCTATATCATGTACAAAATTTATCTATTTTGTCATACTGTTTTTCATTGGAGAATGTTTCGGCATTATTTTTTTTAATAGTTCGGAATTTTTGTTCATTTCAGCAAGAATCACAATTTTTTAATACAAAAGCATAGCTGTGATTTTTTTTACTCGTCCATTTAAGTCGGAAAATCTCTCCCACTAGTATTCACTTATTTTCTAGTTGTCCATATTTGCAATAAGTGAAAGTTGTTTATGGCTAAACAAAATACACATCCTCTCAAACTCATCCCGAATTATAATAATGATTATATTTTTGTAAGGTGATGAATTTTTGAATAAATTTATTGAGGTTTATGACAGGTACTTGTTTTAATATTCTGTGTGTTTTCGGCTGGATGTGAAACATACTCTTGTTACAATTAAATTGTATTACAATAATTCAATGGAAACCAGTAGCAGTGAAAATTGTACAAAGGTAGGAGTATTGAAAGAGCTGGTAGGCTAT
Organism: Primulina huaijiensis; assembly: GCF_012295235.1. Classification (NCBI taxonomy): domain Eukaryota; kingdom Viridiplantae; phylum Streptophyta; class Magnoliopsida; order Lamiales; family Gesneriaceae; genus Primulina; species Primulina huaijiensis. The sequence goes on from NC_133319.1 coordinate 16,755,730, forward strand.
CTAAATTGAGAAGACAACAACCTGCTGAAGTACCAGTTTCAAGGCAAACAAAGTTGAAAGATGTGAAACGAAACAACAAATGTTGGAGATGTGGTGAGTTCGGCTACATTCAAAGGAGTTGCAACATAAGTAAAGTAAGTGGCTTAGTTAAGACAACACAAGAAAACAATAAAATGAGAATAGGTGGAATGGAAGCACCACAAGATTACAGTCAAATGGTTATAGGTGATGTTGAGTTGAAATGAAAGCATCACAAAATTATAAATGAAATTGAAGCACCACAAGATTAGGTCAATAGCATTAACTCCTCTATTTATCATTGATGATGGTGCTGGGAATCTAGTATTTATTTGAGCTCTTCAGATATCTCTGCCATTTTCAATGCATTTTTCCGATTCTCACGTGCCAAATCCACTTGAGCATCTACTAATTGGGCTATCTTTTCATATCATTTTGGTTTTCTACTCCAACTTGCATTAGATGTTGAACTTGAACATTTCTTTTCACGAGAGTTATAAGTAGCAACACCAACATATTGTTTCTCCATATATGCATCAAATGATATCAATGTCTCTTCTCTGTGAAGACCCTATATTAATTAACTTGTGCATGACCTTCTACCCAACTCTCATAAATATCGGGTTTTGTCCAACAAAAAACAAAATATGTTTTTCCCTACATAAAATTAGAATTTTCATATTTTAAAAATACCTCATAAACTAAGCATGATAATCACATAAGCAAATCACAAAGTTGCAAAATACAAACTAAATTTGTCATAAAATAAGCATGTTATGGAAGGCGATCAAAATTTCATAATACTTCGAAATTTAATGACATACTTTATTAATCTGCTGAAAAAATCCAAAAAAATTTATAAAGCCACCAAAAAAATTATAAAGCCACCTTCGAAATTTATTTTCCACAATCACGGTGATACAATCCATGCATATATATACAAATTAATTTTACACACACAAACACGCATGAATTCATTTAGGTCACTATTATTCAATGGGACATTTCAAGAATTCTTGAATCTTCAACATCTATCCACTTCAAAATTTCATAAAACTTCATAAAGTAAAGCACACTACGAAGAACATAATCGAGAACCTACAAAAAAATCATGGAAAATAATAAAATATTTTTCCATGGCAGATGCTATAGTTGGATCGAATCTAGAATTGCTAAAAGCTCAATCTCAACCTTTGTCGGAAACAATGTAAGTCTTCGATTTCGCTGTCGTGTCTCCAATCAATCGCCCTTCCCTCTTCTGATTTGGGAGAATTTGGGGATTATGGTTCTTCTATTTGTCGAGAATGAAATGGAAAGAACGGTCCTGACTGATTTGGGAATAAAAATGGTTTATGTGTGCACATGACTGAGTCAATGTTAATTTTAACGTGAAGATAACCAGGGCCGATCCTAACAATATTTGGGCCTGAGTCTAACTTTTAAAAAGAGGCATCTGAATCATATTGTGTGTTCATATTTTTTTTTTAGTTTCATAGCAATTTTTCAAATTAAATCAATACGTTAAAGACAACATAAAAAACTAAATGCATAACAATATCAAACATGTCCAAAATGATCACTAAAAAACAACCCGCCTAACAGTTTTTGTGGGGACCCGGACGCTAATCATCTTCTTAATCGTCATTGAGACTAATTAATCAATTATAATAAACAGGGTCTAAATTTTTTTTTTAAAATATAATATCAAATGCGGAACGTAATGGAATCACTCTACTATACATATCAATAGAAAAGTAAAGTACAAGTCTTGTACTATACACAATCATTTACAAACTAAGGTTCAACTACTAAATATCAAGTGTTCAACCCTATCTCCAATCAAATCCGTAGTCTCCACTCTAATCACGATCTCTCTCTTCATCTCCTCGACCCTGAACCTGTCCCACCTGTTGTCATGCACACATACAAACACGACAACAGCCGGATAACTCCGGTGAGAATAAATCACAGTATAAATCAACGAAACATGCAAGCATATAATCAATATAAAGCATGAAGCAGATATCAGATATCTATCAAAATCTGAAACATAATTAATATCAAACTATCAATCATACTCGTGACTCCACGACTCAGACTAGACTCAATCCTAGTCTAGGGATCCCGGTTTTCAGACGTTGGCATACTATATCGAATCTCAGTAATAGAAGTAAATCCACTCCTAATCAAACATCGATATAAACCAAACATCTAGTGTCTTGACCTATCCGTCAAAGACTTTGGCACCTCCGCCAATAACTCCTCTGTGACAATGTGCAATGGGCCAGTGACTACTTTATCACAGTCTGGCACCTCTGTCACAAGACCAATCGTCTAATCACGCTTTCTATAAATCAATAGAACAAGCATATCAATTCAAATCAATACATATAATAACAATAAGTATGTGGTTTAGGAAACTCAAGTTATATCTAACTCGAGTCATTCTCTCGGGTTCGACATTGACTTATACCTTTCGTTTGTAGTCTCGGTCTGCAGAAACGGAAGTTCTGAACTCAAGATTGTCTCTGTAAATATGAAAGGACATATCGAGAATAATAATATCAACCTTCCGTTCTCAATTCAATACTGAATCTGATTAATCTGAATTTAATTCAAATCATCGACATAACGGCACAATCTCAATATCCCCGTAAATACCATATCAACAAATATCAATTACAAATCATAACCCATATCCGATACAATCTGTAATCAATCAATAATCCAAATCTGTCCGATTTCAATCGATATAATCAGAAAATCATAACAATTCTATAATCAACTTGTTCTTCGATCTGACTTCGATTATGCAATGTTTAGTATTCCCAAAACACATAATAATGATCAAATAATAATTTCTCCAATATCATAATTTCAAATGATAACAGAACTCAATAAAACTTACGTCCAGTTGTAGCTGTTGAAAAGAGGATCACAGCACTGTGCTCGGATTCAAAATCAGATCACCGGTACTTGCAAAATTAAATTTCTAGTATCAAATGAAGCTCGAGGAATTCTTTCTCGGAAACTCTCGGTTCCTTGATGAAGATTTGAAGGAAATGAAGAATTTTAACGTTTTATATGCATGATGTGACAAGTGCACACTCAACTTTCCATAATTGCACTTTAGTCCCTCAACTTTTCACTATTTGAAAATGGCCCCCGCTCAATCTTTTAATTCAATTTCAATCCTAATTAATTACAAAAACCATGGAATCTAATTCATCATTCCAAAAATTCATAAATTAAATAATCTCGAATTAAAATGATATAATCTCGGGCCTTACAGTTTTAGAGCTAAAAATACTAATCAAGACTGTATAATCAAGTTATTCAGTGATTTCTTTCTCAATCGATAACATAGCTAATCCATTCAATCTTTCTTGTGACATGAGAAAAGTTTTGATGAGCTTTAACTTTGAGAAACTTCGCTATGCACTTGCTACTGTGACCGGGATAGTCAACAAGATTTTATAAGCAATATGAGCATTTGATATTCTAAATGCAATCATTATCATATGAGTATCACATAAAAAGACGCTGATGATCAAGCGCAAACAATCTTTAGCTACATTAATAGCTTGAATAAATCTCCCATTTTTTACACAAATAAATAACCGGGAAAGGCTGTCTTACTCACCAACCGAATTCAACATCAAATATACATATCAGTTACAGCCAATCACCACACATTCTTGATAAGCCCCACATACACATATAATTTTCAACCATTCACTTTTGAATTTTGATCTTAGCTGGACCTGATATGGGAACTTTTCGGCTGTAAGCTCCTTTTAATCCAGATCCCTACTCAGCATTCCTAACATATCTTAAAATATTTATTTGGATTTTTCTATACACTCTCAAGCAAAGTTTCATAGTAGGAGATTTCTTGATTTGGAAATCTTAAAATTTAAATAATATTTTAATTTTATTCCTTTTTTTCTTTATGTTTTCGTTTTTCTTGATTTTTTTTTAATTATTTAACACAAACAAGTATATATA
>NC_133319.1:16759896-16922892 GCF_012295235.1 Primulina huaijiensis
TGTATATATATACTTGTTTGTGTTAAACTCTTAATATAAATGCTAAGATAAAGATGTAAAATAATCACACATTTTAATAATTAATAAAAAGTAAAGTATATGACCAATAGCTAGAGTCGAGAATATCTGCAAACATGATTAATATTTTTAAAAAACAATTTTATATATATATATATATAAAATAATAATGAGTATATTCACTGTTGTAGGTCCCATAGCTCCGTGGAATGATGAGAGATGAACCTGTGTGCTCCACCAGGGAAACTAAAATTAAATATTACAATTTAAAATTTTTGGAACCTAAAAAAGAGATGGACCTGAGTCATTGGACTCATTGAACTCTGAATAAGCACGGCCTTGAAGATAACGATAAGGACGAATTTGGGAATAGATAGGAAACTCGAGGGATTAATTATGCAGTCAACAATGAAAAGAGACTAAAATAGGAAAAATTTCAAATAGTAAGGAAGAAAATGGGTATTATCCCATAAATAGCCATGTAACTTCATGAATTCCATTTTTCCCTGATGAATTCACATTTATATTTTTTTTTTCAATTTTAGTCATTTCACAGGAACATAGACATGGTATGTAGGAATTGCTGATGTGATATCGAATATTGTGGATGTCTCGTCACGTCAGCACTCCAATTAAAAAAACTAAAATAAAAAAAATAAGTGCATGTTGTAGAATAAAATCGTGAATTGACCTACAACATGATAAAAAATGAAAAATGGGCGAGTTACAGGACAAAAAATGTTACTTTCCTAATTCATAAAAACTCGAGACGGTTTCACGGGTCAATTTTATGAGACGAATATTATATTTGGGACACACATGAAAAAATATTACTTTATGCAATAAGTATTACTTTTATTGTAAATATGTGCAGTATTGACCAGTCTCACAAATAAAGATCCATGAAATTGTCTTACAAGATACATACTATGTGACTATCCGTACTTACATGACATCTTAAAATATGCAAAAAAATAATTTTTCCTTTTCATTTAAATTCAAAATTCTTAACTTTTAAACTAAATAAATACCTACTTAGCATTTTCGAAAATTCATTAATTAAATGAGGAAAAATTTGAAACATCCAAGAATTAAATACCAAAAATTTCGAAACACAAAGCATTAAAAAGAATTCAAACACGAACTATTTTAATGCATAAAAATTATTCGTGTCAACATCCCTAAAATATTTTAAAACAAATCATACTAATAAATTGTCTTCCACCCATCAAAATTGAATCAGAGTACTAAATAAGTTTTTTTTTTAACATGCAGGAAAACTATACGTAAATTGCATGGCCTTTGGGCGTGCACTGTCTACTGTCCGAGCTTGCTCACTGGTCATTACCTCCGACCTCTTCAACAACGACATCTGCATCAATCAAGTCTAGCGAGTCTAAAGACTCAGGATGCATAAACCTTGAATAACGAATACTGCATAATAAAAATTCACGCAATTTAAACATATTAAATTACATATGCATAAATAAATATGACATGACTTTCCTGCATAAACATTTTCATAAAACATAATTCGCTTGACATAACATAAACTTAAACATTTTGCGTAGAGTTCTGCTCATTGAAATGTGGCACCATAATATAATTTGTTTGATCAAACTAACACCACAGCGCTTGGCCGGAAAGGATCACCACAATCCTTGGACTGGATATCCACTATCAATCATAAGATAACCTCGCTGACTAACTTAAAATAAATTCACCGTTCACTTCTTCCACGGATCCATTATTAATGAGTCGAAATCGATCTCAAATTATTTTGTTCGATATTCATGAGTTGCTTGACAACTTTAATATTTTATTAATATATGTTAAGGTCCAAACTTGAGCGTAACTTCACCCCAAAAGCTAGCTCAAATGGGAATTTTGCTCAAATCCATATATACAAATATCAATAACCTTAATACATCTTATTTTAGATATCTAACACGCACCTCTCATGCCAAAGATTGAACAACTGAAACGTGAAATTTATGTTAGTGGATGGCTCATATGGTGTTCCAACATATAATGATGAGCATGAGTTATGCACCATTTTAAGATTGAGACTCGAGCTTAATTCTATCTCAAAAGCTAGCTCAAGTGCAGAAATTTGTCCAAGTTTATATATACAACTCTCACGAATTTAATCTTGAGACTTGGACCTAACTATAACTCAAAAGCTAGCTCAAGGAGATAGAATTGTCCAAATCCATATTTACAACTACGAAAAACATAATCCAGCCGATGTGAGACATTTTAAACACCTCCTTCACATTCAGAAATGAACAATTAGAGCGTGAATTTTACGAAAAGTGTGATCGATCACTTGTTACTTTACTAAAGACTATAGCTGGTGGTAATGTTGCAACCCAAATCTTTTAAACTTTATAACAGCTCAAGCACCATAATTCGATCTTTCTCCCAACAGAGACAATTATTGCATCACAACAATCTCCTTCCTAATAATTACATTATTGTAATCAATGAGAATCGAACCCGTGACCTTGACTCTGATACCAATTATAAGATCGATCGCTTGTCGCTTTAGCAAAAGTTATAGTTGGTGGTTATTGTGTAAACTCAAATATTTTAAATCGTATAGTATATTAGCTCAAGCGCAATGGTTCGATCTCTTTTCCAACAAGGACAATTATTGCAATCTAACACAAGACATTAGCCGGTGACTCATATGACAGTCTAATACATAATAGTGGATCCGAACTCTGATATCATGTTAAGATTAGAACTATGAATCACATCATAATATCTTGTAAACTTCACGTTCCAGTAGTTCATTCATATGCGTAAAGGTATGTTAGATACCACACATCTAATTGGATTGGATCCTTTTGATTTCTATATTATTATTATATCATAGAAGATACGTCTACGAGAATTTTTATGAAAGCCTTTCATTTGATTAAGTTATTAGCAGTTGGTAATATGGATTTTATAATACTCATGCTTTGAGTTGGCTTTTAGGGTAGAATTAGACTAAAATCTCTATCTTAACAATATAATATAATTATATATTAAATAAATATATTTCAGGCTTTTTATTTCTATGTAGCTCGTGAATATGTTTGAATAGTTCGATCTGCACTCGAACTCAATCCTTGATTCGAACCGAATTCGAGTAAAATATATTAAAATTTTCGAGTTTCGAATCAAACTAAATCTCAAATATACCTAACTCGAGCTTTAAGATTTTTTTTTATATTCGTCTAGATTAGGTTCGTTACATGATGCAAATTACTTAGCCAAATTCCATGAAATGTGTAACATGTACATACACCATACCCAAGTCACGCACTTGCACGAAATTGTCTACCAACTACCAAGTCGTGCAACCTCCTTTATCAAAATTTTCTTCTATACTCGATTTTTTCGATGAGAAAAATTCATATTATTATTACTCGAAAATAATAAGCTAAAAAAAAGATTTAATTTTTCGTCTTGAATTTGGTCTCCTCCTGATTTCTGGCTTTAGAATATAAGTGGAGCTGATCTGCTCATACGCGTGAATAAAGAAATTTGACTAGCGAGAAAAGGCAAGAAGAAGACGGATGAAACACATTTTCAAGAAGCTTCACCACCAGCCAAACCGTTCTAATGAGACCCCACAATCTGTCCCTCCGCAGTCGCCGACGTCCTCCTCCTCCGATAGCCGGGCCACCACCTCTTCTTCCTCCAGCGCTCCAACTACCGCCGCCGTTTCCGTAAGTTCCTCTGCCAGTCATGATTCCTCTGGTGATACTAATCGTCCGCAGCAAGATTATTACTCTTCGGAGGAGGAGTACCAAGTGCAGTTGGCCTTAGCCCTGAGCGCGTCCTCTTCGGGTCAGGTGTCTGCCTTCCGAGAGAAGGCCCTGATACGTAGCGTAGGTGCCGCAGACAACGCCATCACTGCTGCCGAAATGCTGTCACGCCGCTATTGGGTCAGTTCAATTTGCTTTGCTTTTTTGCTATTTATGAAAATATCTCCTTTTACATGTTCTGGAGCTCCATTATTGTTTATGAAATTTTTATGCAAATTTGTTTTTGTTTTTTTAAATTTTAATGCATTTATTCGATATATTAGTGTTTTGAGTGATTCCATGGCTTAATCTTGAGATGCGCTTCCTTTGTGGTCTTCCATGAATGATGATAAATGTTTTCTTTGATTCACAACAGTCAGTAATTTGCATTTTGTAGTCGAATTATTTGTATCTCATAAATACTCCTTCCGACATATGTAATTACAGTATTCTTGTGATGAATGCTGCCTTCAGTATAATTCAGTGCTTAATATTCTTTAGTTCTAAATTGTGTGAGTCCGTGTACCTTATTGTTAATTGTCAACCAAAATCTCCCCTCTTTATAATTTTGATCGTGTCATTATTTCTAGATTTCTCTTATGTGTATATGCATATGGTTTTGATCGGTTATTCCAATTTTTTTGGTCAAGCGGGGGGAAGAGATGGCTGATTGCTGGAGGTAGGCTTGATCCCCTTGTATTTGGTAAGTGTATATTATAGAAATGTTGGGGGTCTGCCTCAACCACTGTCACTGGATGGTTTGTGAAAAACATAAATACATATAAGATTGGGTCTAGCACAAATATTTGGTGAGCTCAGTTAAGCCTGAAAGGAAAAGAAGTGATGTTTTCTGCATCAATATATATTTCTACTATACAAAGGGGATGCAGTAATGGGAAACTAGAATCGAATAATAATAATAATAATAATAATAATAATAAAAGTTGGTTGATTAAAAGTCTCATCAACAATAGCCCATTACCATGATGCTGTCAATCTAGTCCATGACCACAAGGGGGATTTGCAAAAATGGGTCCGTGCGATTTTATTTTATTTTATTTTGCAAAACTAGGATTTTACATTCTGTGTCAAAAACTCGAGCTAGGTGGTTGCTTAGGCTCTTCCCGACTGCACCGAAAAGGTGCTAGGCGGCCAGGGCACCTAGGCGGTCCTAGGCAGGTCAAGGCGGGCCTAGGCGTTTAGGGATTTTTTGGGATTTTATTTTTTGGAAGCCTAATTAAAACTAGAACATGACATAAGAAAGAATTATAGGTTTCTGGTTTTAATTTTTTGGGATTGAAAGCCTAATTAAGAAGACGATTTGTTGGCTTGCACTTACTCTATACACCATTCTCATCTTCTTCATCTGCTTACTTTTGCGCACTCGAGAAAATCGAACCAGGTCCTAAAGGTAATTTTTTTCTTTATTTTGAATTCTCTTGCATTGCCTGTTATCCTGACCGCCTTAAGCAGAAGCATGAGGAATGGACTTGGTGTCAAATGGATTCTAACAAAGTTTGGGCTGAAATTTATTCTAAGAACCATTACAAGTCTCTTGATATCGTGGAATCCGCCTAGCGGCGCCTAGTCCCCGTCTAGGCAGCCTAGGCAGGCACTAGGCGTTGGTCTGGCACCCGAATAACGCCTGACGAATTTTAGAACCTTGTTTACAATGTATTTATGCTATTTTATTAAGTGTGAGACACCTATACTACCTGTTTTGGTATGTCCTTGTTACACCTAATGAACAAAATAAATTTACTTTTGTAACCCCGCAAATTAAGTGAAGCCACATGAGGAGCAAGGTCAAAAAAGGTAAAAAACTGATGAAAAACTTCTTCATTTCACAAAATCGAAAATTTTACAAAAGTGGGTAAAATAAATTCCCCATTTTATCTTTTTTCTCTCTGTGGATTTTAGGCTGAACTTTGCAATTCTGATTTTAATGTTTTTCTTTGCAATAATATGTATTCAAATAATAGCTGCTACATTATTTCATAATTTTAAAATATTATAATATTAAATCTTATGCCTTAAAAATTGATTTTTTTATATAATTTTAGAAAAATATAATAATTTAACCATACATTTGAAATATAAAAATGTGTTATGCAGCATCACGTGTGCCAGTCTGCTAGTTTGATATAAATAGAGAGGCCTAGTTTTGCAAAAAAAATTTTGCTCAGACTCGTTTGTGCAACTCGCTCTGACCATGATATGATACTTGTCTACAAGATTTATCCACTGAAACTCTTAATTAAAGAAAATTTTCGGTTTTATCTTTGATGGACTTTTGGTTAGATTTGCCAGAAAGGCTGTCAAGAGCATTTGGTTTCCATGATTCCTTTTTTGTTTAATTCGAAGGCAAGGTGATTTGATTGAATTACTTCAATGCATTGCTTCCCTACCTGGTTCCAGTTATTTGGGGTCTTTCTTTCTTTATTTTTTAAGCTGTTGTTGAAAGTTAGTGTGTGAAATCATCAAAATAATTTAACAACTTTTAAGTGTCACGACAAAGAAAATTGGAATTACCTAGCTGGGAAATAGTGTGATTAGGAAGCTGCTTTTTTGGGTCTGAAATGGGAACAAACTTATGGTCAGGTTTTCGGACCCCCTTGAAACTCAGGGTCTCAGATTTGCTGCTTTTATGGAAAGTGGACTAACTTTTTGAGTCTCTTCCATGTGAAAAAAATGTAGATTTTTTGCACATACATTGTAAAAGAACTCAAAATACTTCTGAATGTTGCACATACTGAGGTCTTAATGTTAATAGAATCCCTACACAACAAAACTACAAACTCATGAATTCCGGATTGTGCTTATGGCCTCAATCTAGATTTATCTCTATTGGTGTTGGACTGAGACTGCTGGCCATGTTATATAAGAGGTCATTCGGATGCCAAAATTTAATGCTGTGAATTTTTAAAAATTCTCTGTTGATATCAGGTGTTCATGAGAAAATTATATTCCTAACATGGTTTCTTGCCTGTTTGCCATCCGTCAGAATTATGGAGTTCTAGACTTCGAGGAGAAAGTGGTGGATGGTTTCTATGATTTATATAATCTTTCTACAGATTCAGCAGCTCGAGGGAACATGCCATCTCTTACAGATCTTGAAAACAGTGATGGAGGTTATGATTATGAGGTTGTTTTAGTTAGCAGAAAATTGGACCCTGCTTTGGAAGAGTTGATGCAAATATCACAATGCATCATGTTAGACTGCCGTACTACTGAAATTGGTTTGCTTATACAAAGACTAGCTGAACTTGTCACAGAGCACCTAGGAGGCCCAGTACCCGATGCAAATCTTATTTTGTCTAAATGGATGGAAAGAAGCATCGAGTTGAGGACATCTCTTCATACCACAGTGCTTCCTATTGGATCCCTACAAGTTGGCCTTTCACGGCACCGCGCACTGCTTTTCAAGGTAACATCGGTAGGAGGATACCAATTACTACTTCTTTGCCTTCCAACACATGTATGATACAACTTTGCGTAGGCAGTAAAAAGATGAAATTGAAAGAAATCTATTCAATATATTTTAGTGCAGAGCTGCAGTGATATGTAACTGATCATTTTAGGGAGCCTCACACTTTTGGTTAGGTGAGTTCGACTCCATATGCATGCATTGGGGACTTCTCTAGACCAACTTACTATACTGAGAACTTTAAAAAAAATGCCGGTCTCTTAGGAAATTTGATGAAGCTGTCGTGACACTGATGAAATATTAATTTAACGAATCACTTGAATATCAGCCAAATGAATTGGTGAGGTTGCTTTCGTCATTTGATAGCTTCTGCAGCTTTGAAAATGGAAAATGTTAGGCAAGAGGGAAGTGAGGTGTAGCAAGAGGGAAGTGAGGTGTAGCAAGAGGTGACTTTTACATCTATAGAGCTTTCCCATCTTAGACATTGGAGCTTATTGTTGCTTCCTTTCATGCTTAGGAAGCATTATGTTGTTTTGGTTTTCCTGGCTTTGGGTCATTGTGAGATAGGAAACAAATAATCATCTGACTCAACTGCAAACTAATTCTTTGAGCCTTTGGTCTATTTTAGTTGAAGCTTGATTTGTAGAACTTGTTGAAACCATTGGATCTCAAGCTTCTGAAAGACTTTTATATTTCCGGAAATGTGGTTTGAATAAGGAGATAGACAATATTGATTAAATATTCGTGTTCTTCCTGTAATTGATGGGAGTTGCTTTTCTTCGTAAGAATTGTTCTTTTGAAACTATCACACTGTCAATTTTTTTGGTATTGCGTGCTCATATTTTTTTCCTTGTTTGTTTTGGTTTTCTGCTACTTTTTATTTGAAATTTACAATTTTCTCAACATCATGGAGCTGTCCGCTATTACAATTTTCTCATCATATCCATTGCCAAGCATCCATTTTCTCTCATAATGCCAATGAAGATGCTAAGTGCGCATGATATGGTTTTTTACTGTTTGGAACATATTAGTTTGATCTGCCTAAATATAAACAAATTTACATCTTGACCCCTGTATATATGCTTTCAAATGTTCTTGCCATCAAGTTCTGTTGCACCAGTGCTGTTCTGCAATTTTTGTTTCCTTTCATGCAGGTACTGTGTGATAGTGTTGGGATACCTTGTAGACTAGTGAAGGGAAGCCATTACACGGGTTTTGAGGATGATGCTGTTAACATCGTAAAGCTTCATGATGACAGGTTATTTGGAATTGTAGCCCTAAATTTTACTTTGGTGGATAAAATTTTCCCCACAATATGGCCATTTGAAGAATCTTAGGTCGTGCTTGGATTGATGGATTTAATTTGGGGAAGAATTTATTCAAATGTCACCTATCTTACGTTTATTTGAAATTCATCACAGTTATTATTGAAATTGATTAATATGATATGAAATGGGTTTCAATTTCAATTGAATCTGGTTTTGAAATTCAAAACCGTCATTTCAAATCATCAATCCAAGCATAACCTTAGTGCATGCAGGTTGGAGTTCCTTTTTCATCTCTATATATAAGGGTGAAAAGTTGAAATAAAGAAATGCTTATACAGGGAAATAAGAAAATTAGTATCTAGAAAGAAAATGAAAGTGAGGTTGTAGTGCTATTCTTGTTTTTAAAGATATAAATGTTTTTGGAAAATATTAGCAAACAAAGCCTCGTCTGTTGTGAAAATATGAGATGAATGATGTAGTTCTAGTCTTCTAGAAGATGCTGCAGTTGCTGTGGAAGATAAAGATGTTCTCTTGGTGTAACACAGTTTTTGATTAGGACACTAGAATTTCTGTCTAGTTAAAATTCAGGCTGATGTAAATATAATATAAGATAAGCAATTTACAGTCTGGAGGTAAATTACATCAGATTTGACGACTCTATCAACTATTTTAACATGGAGAAAGATCAAGAGTCAATGTGTGCGCGCATTTGTTTGTTGTTCGATGAGATGCAAGTGAGTAGTGTGCATTATTGCATATTGTGTAATGGAATTCTTTTGGAAAATTTTGCACTAGAGATGGATGTAAGTTTATTTCAAACTTCTTTCTTCCCTTCATTGATGACTAAATTATAGAATTTTCTATATCCATGGCCTTTTTATCTTTAACACGTTACAGGAGTTCCATTAGCTTTCAACCTCTCTTCATTTTACATTTGAATCTCTAAATTTTAATACAACTGTTAGCCTTGGGTTTGATTGAGCGTTCTTCAAAACGTTAATAGCCCTATTGTAGCAGAAAGAGGATCAAGGACCTAGAAATGAGGAAGGAGCGCATTGTTTTCTCCCTTCTATATTGAAAAAGGATCACCTTAACATTTTTTGTTTTATGTCCTTTTCTAAACACGTGTCTGTGGCTCGCACTCTTGAATGTGAAAATACTTAGATTTCTTGTACAGGTTGATTGATAATCAACTGGATATAGTTGCTAAGCTAGCGAAGTTTGTTTTTGGTGGCTAGTTAGTTGTTGAAGTCCTGAAACATGAAATAACGTATTTGCTGTTTCAAACTAAGATGCTTCATCAAATTAGTTGTCTTTGGTGGTTTTTGTCCTGCTATCTTTTGTTCTTTACTTTTAGAATTTTGGCTAGTTTGATTTGCGTGAATGTTGCCATTGATTGGCTGAGTTTTTGTCTTAACTAAAGAACCGCTATCATGGTAAAATTTCCAACTCAACACCTCCTTTTACTTGTATGATACATCTTCTCATAATATGCAGAATGTGGTGTAGATCTAATGAATTAATTTTGTATTTTTATGTAGTTCTTTATATAGCATCAAGCATCAGCTAAATCAGTTACGTTTTTTTTCAGCGAGTGCTTGGTTGATCTTATGGGAGCCCCAGGAACGCTAATTCCAGTTGATGTTTCTGCAAAAGATACCCCATTGAATTCATTCAATCCTCAACAAAGCAAACTTCCTATTCTTCATACAAATAAAGTTGGCAAAGTTTCTTCTCAAAAACCTGATCAGAATTCCAATGGAGGAAATCAATGGTCGTCTGGTGCTGTTTCTGTAGAGCCAGAAGCATTACATAAGATCTATGATACTAGTGTTGATAATAGAGCTGGCTTTTCTGGACTAGATGACAAGTTTCCTTGTGCTAAATCGTTGGATCATATCTCATCTCAGGTGAATGGGAGTTCATTTGTTAAAGGGAGTAGTGGAACTAAACCAGCTGGTGATGGCTCAAAAATGAAGCTAAATGTGGTTCCATACAGTCCTAAGAGTTCCGAAGCCTCGAAAAATCTTTTTGCTGATCTCAATCCTTTCCAACTAAAAGGATCTGACAAGTCAATGATGAAGAATAATCTTGCTAATGGATTTGACAGACTACAAATGCCAAACAACAACATTGAAAATAGCCGACTTCCTGCGCCTATGCGGAATAATCTCAATGCACAGAGTGAGGTCTCTAAAAGAAATGAATTCAGTATTGTGGAAGGTATATTTTTGGACACGCAAGGACATGATAACAACAATATGCCATCTATTATTTCAAGAAGCGCTAATGTTCAATCCAAAGCTTTAAAAATTTCTGAAAAATCATTTGATTCCGATACAGATGAGGATGCTCTTCCTATGCCTAGTAATGGTTTCAAATTTGCATCCGGTGAAACCAAAATCAGTCCGCTGCGCTTTGGGGAAGCTTCTAATTTGGTTAATAAGGAAACAGATCACGGGGAGAATGTTAAGGACACACTAAGTGAAGAACCGGGAGCAAAAGACCAGACAAATAACTTTACCAGACCTCAAGACGAAAGTATGCAACACAGATTAACTGAGAGCAGTAAGAAACTGAGGGAAACTGAAGTTGCTGGCCGTGCAGTTGATTTAAGTGCTAAGTATGTTGCTACAATGATTGATGATGTTGGTGAATGTGAAATTCTTTGGGAAAATCTTGTTATCGGTGAAAGGATCGGACTAGGTAACACTACTGGCTGTTAAAGATCTTTAGCTTTTACTATCTTTCAATGTCCTAATGTTTGCATTCTTACGGCCGGTGTTTTTCCTTTAAATATATTTTGTGCACATTTTCAATGACTGACTCAGCGGTCATGACTGATTATTTGTGCTTGTCAGCTTGTCATTGTTCATACTACCAGAAAATGAGTGGATGTATTTAAAAATTATTTTGGGCCGCTCAGAGCTATTTAGCTTTTGTCACAATTACTACATGAGAGATGTATAGGATTGCTTTTCATTACTCCTCATGTCTACGAGTTTTCATTTCCTGGGAACTTTGTATTTTGCAGGTTCGTATGGGGAGGTCTACCATGCTGAGTGGAATGATACTGTAAGTACTTTCGTTTGTCTTATAACTTCTATTGTTAAAGCAGAAACTATGTGAACTGTATTTGTTTAGACGGACCCTGTTGGGATTTTTGTGAGGAAACACGTGTTTCTCTATTTTGTCATCTCGTTTATAGCTAATTCTTAACATGAACCTGTCACTTAAAAAGTTCATTGTTGAAGGAATTCCATTTTCTTCCATGAAGAGACGTGCTTTGCTTGGATTTTTATCTGTCCCTCATCCCTCCATCTACAAGCTACATCTATATGTGAACGGATTTATGTACTATGTATATGTACATGTGTTTCTGTCCATGTGACATTGCAGTAGTTTTATATATATTTCTATATTATTTGTTGTCTTAAAATGGTGTATAGTTTGTAATTTCGCATTTTATTGGATAATAACTTGTAATACTGCCTCTTGGTTTTGATGTAGATGAATCATGCATTTGATGGGGATCATTTTTTATTTGCAAGATATTATTATTATATTAAACTCTCTAATTTGGTCACAGGAGGTTGCTGTGAAGAAGTTTCTTGACCAAGATTTCTCAGGCGCTGCTCTGGATGAGTTCAAAAGAGAGGTAAGAATCTTTCCATTCATTGCATAACCGTGAGTCATTTTGTTTGAAATATCTTGATCTTGTATGTAAAACTCTGATTGTATTTTATGAGGTAATGCATTGATGTCCTTTGTACAAAGATATATATATATTTTTTGCTGCATCTATCAATGAAAGGTCCTGGGAAGATATATGATGTTCCTGTGAATTCACTTAAGGAGATACAAAAGAAAAAGTTATTTTTATCCTCTTTTATCAGCATGCGCTCACCCCAACCCACCCACAAAATGGAAAATAAATAAGGCCCTTGACAATAATGTCTATTAGTTTGTTACCAACTTACCATGAGTTGTGCGTTTTAATTTTGCGTGTAATTTGTCATTTCACCTTATAATTGAATGTGGCTAATCCGTTGCATGTGTAAAAGTTTCTTTCCCTTAAATTCTTTCGACGGTCAACCAAAATTGTAGAATATTATTTACACACCTTAAAGATGGTTTGTAGTCCCTGTTTTATCTTTTTGTTGTGGCCTTAGTCTAAAATTTTTGTTTCTCTTAGAGGTGATTAGTAGCTGTTTATGGTTTTAGGTACGGATCATGCGCAGGTTACGACATCCAAATATTGTGCTTTTTATGGGTGCAGTGACTCGCCCACCAAATCTTTCCATTGTCTCCGAGTTTCTGCCACGGCATGTTTTTCCATCATTTTCATTAGCGATTTTTTGTTATTCTTTGAATAGAGATGGTGAAAAAGTTTATATTTACATATAATTTGCTACTAACTTGATTTTATCGGTGGGAAACTTGCTTATTTTGCTGTCAAATGAGATATCATTTTTTGTGTTGTGTTAGCTTTCATTGTAAGAGCACTTATTAAAGTTTTAGTAGCATCTCATGGGTAGTTACAAGTTTCATGCCTGGCAAGGTTTTCATGTACTCAACAATGCTTGGATATCTAAACTAGGAGGTCAGTTTTTAATCCAAAGGTCTGGTGGACTATGAGATTTGTTTCTTGAATCCTAAAAGAGAGTTCCTTGGGCATGAAAGTTATTATCAAAATTAGAACGAAGTTGTTTATTTCTCTATGGCTCTATATATCATCAAATTAGCATTCTAAACACGGTAAACCATGTGCAATCCTACCATGCGAACAATTGGAGGAATTGGCTAATTGATATGCCACGTAAGGAAATAAAGGAGGGCAATTGTGCCATTACCATATGAGCCTATAAATAGAGCATCCTCTCAGAGTTACTCCCAAGAATTTGCGCGTAATAGTGAGGTTCTCATGTGAGAGCTAGAAAAATTATTCTTTTGGGTGTACGGGCTGAGGTTTTGAGTGGGTTTACTCGGGGTGAGGGTTGTGAGCGAGCGGGTATTTGTAAACCCTTGTGAAGTGATTTTCTTTTTCTCCATAAAGTGATATATTTGTGGTAGTTTCGTGGATGCAGTCTAAATTGAGTTTGAGTGGACCATGTAAATTTGTTGTGGTTTTTTTTTTGCTGCTTTATTAGGTTTTCTTAATGTTCCGATTTTTCCGTATTATTTTAATCATTTTGTTTGAAATAATTATTTTGTAACATATATATGATTCAATTTATTCTGCTTTATAAACTTTTGGTCAGTCTTAAAAATCTAAACTCATAGATAATTACCAGCTATAGCTATGCTTTCTTGTCTTGCAATTAGCGAGTCTCAACTCATACAATGTTATTTTTCAGAGGAAGCTTATTCCGGATTATACACCGTCCTCATTGTCAAATTGATGAAAAAAGGAGAATTAAGATGGCTCTTGATGTGGTATCTATGCTTATTTTGGATGCATCCCCAAGACACTGGCCACCTCTTATTGTTCATCTCATATTATAGATGCCATATTTGCAGGCAAAAGGCATGAACTGCTTACATACTAGCACGCCGACAATTGTTCATCGTGATTTGAAATCCCATAATCTTCTTGTAGACAACAATTGGAATGTCAAGGTACATCTTATCATGGATTTTTGCACTAAGATACTTACCTGAGAAATACCACTTTTTTTATCTTTCTTTATTTTCTGCGTAGAAATCAATGTTAAGATATACATTCAGTTGAAAATGATGGAAGGATCCATGCTAGAGTTATGTGCGTGCTTGCCATTGGGAAAACATTTTTAGTAGATTAGAGCCTTATGCTAACAAGCTTCCTGGGAGAGGGGAAAATTTGAGCTTCTGTCAATTCTTTCTATGATGTACAATTTTTCGTCTTACCTTTGTTAGGTTTTTTGGAAAATTAAATAAATAATTTTAATGTTATGTCACGTTGCATTAGATTGGATGGATATGCCTTGTCCAGGAACATGAGGTGGTGCATTTAATGAAGTTTTAATTTTTTTCTCTTATCTATATCTTTAGGTAATTTAAACAACAGGAATTCTTTCTAGGATTTTATCTTCTGCACTAATATTCTGTTGCGACAATAAAAAGGTTATGGTCTATGCATAGCAATTAGAAACTTGTATTTTGGTAGAGCGGTTTATTATTGAGAATTCGTAGATAAGGCTCAAGTCCATACCTCAATGTTTTTGTTCCTATGCTGAAAATATATTTATTTGGCATATGGGCAAATAGACTGCATTCAAATCCAAATCAGGTGATCATTGATTTTAAAAAATTTAAGTGTTTCTTCCTACCACAACTTCTTGTTTTTTCTTTTTATTGTTAAGCGCTTTAAATACAGTAGGATTGCTAAGATGAAAGAGACTATTCAAGTTGGTTCTTCGAGTTTTGGGCCTTTTGGCAGATTATTTCATATTTCCGATGGGGATACTACAAAACCATATTTTAGTTAAATAATTTTAGAAAATTAAAGTGCTGTCCTCAAAGATATGAGAATAAAAGTAACCTCTCAAAATGCATGGGGCAAGTAAACGCCTAAATAAAATGTTAAATGCAGCTAAACAGAATAACTTCGTATATACACTTATTACTTTTCATCATTGTGATTAAAAGTATAATTTTCTTCTGTACATTTTACTTTTAATTGTATCCTCCTTTAAGTATCTAGAGCATTCATATGTCGTATTATCTATGCATCTCAAATAAGCATGATGTGGGATTTTATCTAAAGTTAATATATGCAATGTTGAAGGTAATTCCAAAAGGAGTTTTTTTTTAAGAAATGCTAGTGAGAGAATTTTTCAAAAATGCTCTCTACCTCCAAATCCTCCTCTTATCCGATATCCCCTCAATTTCAGTAATGCACCACCCCAATATTCTTCCCCTTTGAGCGCATCCGTTCACCGTGCCCGGCGCCGCTCACCGGCCGCTCAACGGCCGGCGGTAACTAGGGTTTCAGTCTTTTCTTTTGGTTTTTCTTATGGTTTTTGTTTGCCGCTTTTTCTCTCTTCAGAGTTTCCACACAATGCAAGACAGGATGTAATATCTTGACCTTCACCGTACCTCCCCTTCCATCACCGACAATTTCTGATCACCAAAATATCTTTGTTGGAGATTTGTTTCACCTTTTGTTGCTCATCTAAACTGTTGGTTTGCCTTCATATTCTGCCAGCATTCAATTACTTTGGCCATTATTCGTCAACTATTGCCAATCATATACGACCATTCAACAAACTTTCCGGCGTGTGTTTGCTCTATTTTCTCTTTCCATAGATTACCCATTCTGAAAATACCTAATCGCTCGGATTACCGATTCCTTTCACCTCTCTGAAATGTTAAGGACAGAGTCTAGAAATTATCATACTGTTAAGGCAGTAGAGGAGGTTAGAATAGAGCAAAAAATATTTCTAATTTCATTGGGCAAAAGGGGAGATTCTATTTGTGTGACAGAGAGAACTCGGAATGCGAGTTATATGCTGGAAATTGATTTGGAGAATGTCTACTGGCTGAGCAAAAGTTTGTTAACAGACGAGGAAGCTACATTGAAGTCTCCAAATTTGAGCGTTCCAGAAAGAAGCAGCGTATTATAATTCCAAGCGGACGGCATGAGGAGGGCTGGAAATGTCTGCTGTATTTTGTTGGAAAAATTCTGAACGGCAGCAAATGGAAAGGAGCATACCAATTGATGATCAAACATCAACCTCGACGATCCTTGTTTCGTGGAAAGATCAATCAAACTCCTACAGGATCCGGGAACATTGATGCCCATAAAGAATTCCGTCAGTGTTTGAGCAAAGAATGGAACAAAGCATTGATTGTCACGAAGGAATGTGTTAATATTTCATGGGAAATGGTAACGTCAGCTCTGGGTAAAGTGGTTGAGAAGAAGATTGAGATCTTTCCGTTCAAAGCAAATAAAGCAATGTGGTGGCCAAATAGTGTAGAGGATTTTGAATTCTACTTGAAAATTGGTAGATGCTTTTTGGAGAAGAGGATTTGCTTGACTTTTGAACGATGGAGGAGCGACATCAACACTGAAGAGGAAGTTTATGAATGCTGCAACAGTTGGATCAGGATTGTTGGATTACCATGGGATATGTGGACGACAGATGTGCTCCAAAGTGTGGGAGATAGTTGTGGGGGTTTGGTGGATATTAGTCAAGATACAATGTTGCTCAAAGATTTGGCAGCTGCTAAAATCAAAGTGGTGGGGTTAGAAGGGAGATTCATTAATAGCTCTTTAGCAATTCAGACACCGCGAGGACCCATGAAAGTGCGCATTTATGTCGACTCGGTTAACAAATCAGCGTACGATGTCTATGAAAAAAGATCATATGCGCAGGTAGTAGTTGATGGTGCTAGAGTGATAGCAGGTTGGGGCAGAGTGAAAAGACCAATTGAGGAAGACATTGGACATCTTAAACAAGTAGGCGAAGAGAAGAATGCGATGGCTACAACAGAATACAAAAAGAGTACAAGGGATGGGGAAGCTGCCCGACAAACAAACAATGGCAAAAATGCGGTAGGGGGAGGAGAAGTTCGATACCAAGAAAGGAATTACAACAATACAAATATCGTTCAAGGGATGGAATTGTTCGTAGGGAAACAACAGGAAGGTGTTTATAAAGCAAGAAACGAAGGGGGAAAGGGTTTTAAAGAGTTTGGGTCAGATCCAATGAGAGGGCGAAAACAAATCAAAATCCTAAAAAGGGTGATTCCGAAAGGAGAGAACGATTTCAACAAAGGAATAGTTCAATCCATGAGCAACAAAGAGAACGACCAAACAAGGCGTGGCAGTACTCCAGAGGATATAAGTCCACAACAAAAGAACTTTGAGGTCGTTTACACTAGAAGAAAGTCAAGGACAAATCCTGCGTGGTTTAATACACAACATGAAGCAACGACAAAGACCAAGAGACAGTGGCTGGAGCAAGAATCAGCGCATAGTGAACAGGATGCCACATGGGAGGACAGGGACTTTACAAAGGATCAAGGTCAAGGTTCTGAAGAAGACAGTGATTTTAGCGACGAGGGGACTCATGTGTCTATCAGTTCTGATACGACGACACACACCAGCTTGGGTTTGGAGGACTTAGGGGATATCTTTGTATCACCTTCGGATAAGGTTCACAACAAAAATACTTCTTCACATATTCACTCTTCCAGTCCTTCATTTTTTCCTTCGGAATTTTCTATCAACACAAATTCGGGGGAGGGAAGGCATATCGAGTTTGAGGGAGGTCTTGTGGTCGGTGAAAAATCGGGTATGTTAGGAATCAACATCCACGAGGGTGATAGGGATAGTGGGGGGATGATGACTCTGTCCGAGAAAGAAAGAGAATACAGTTGCATGAAAATGATGAGAGTTAAAAGGGTGGAGATAGAGGATGAGTTGAGTAAAGATGGAATACGACAAATGGGAGATAAGGTGTTTCGATGAAGATTTTCTCTTGGAATATAAGAGGTGGAGGGTCGGCAACGAGGAGAGGTTTCATTCGAGATATGCTATGCAAGGAGAAACCCGACTTAGTTATTCTACAAGAAACAAAAAAAGAATTGATTGATAGAAGATTTATATCCAGCGTGTGGAAATCAAGGTTTGTTGAATGGGTTCATTTACCCTCAATTGGATCATCAGGGGGTATTTTGGTTATGTGGGACCCGAGAGTGGTATCCATCACGGATAATATGATTGGGGAATTTACGGTTTCGGTATGCATTGACAAAAATAAAGATTTAGATAGTTGGTGGTTTACGGCAGTATATGGACCATGCACAGCACGACTGCGACATAAATATTGGGATGAGTAGGCGGGTTTGAGAGTTCTGTGCGGGGATAGGTGGTGTTTGGGAGGGGATTTCAATGTTGTGAGATATCTGAACGAGAAAATAAATTGCCACTCACAAACAACAAGTATGGCTTGTTTTGATATGTTGATTCAGGAATTGGAATTGTGCGACCCACCATTACTGAATGCGAAATTTACATGGTCAAATTTGAAGGCTATACCAATTTGTAGTAGGATAGACAGATTCTTGTTCTTGGGAGGATGGGTGGAATTATTTCCATATCATAAGCAATCTGTTTTGCCGCGCATTACTTCGGATCATTTTCCAATTGTATTGGAAACACAGAAACTTAAATGGGGGCCTTGTCCATTCAGATTTGAGAACATGTGGCTGCAAGATAAGGGTTTTAAGGACAAATTCACTATGTGGTGGAATAGCACACAAGCTCAAGGATGGGAGGGATATTAATTCATGCGAAAACTTAAGCGTATCAAGGATGATATCAAATTATGGAACGACGAGGAGTTTGGGAAGATTGATATGAGGGAGGCAGAAATGCGAAACAGAATTATGCGATTGGATGAAATGGAGAGTGAGGGGAGGGAGAATGTGGAAGGGGTGGCTGAAAAAAAATAAAATAAAATGGGAGTTGGAAGAGTTGGTGTGCCGAAGAAACAGAATGCTTTATCAAAAAGCAAAGATTAAATGGTTAAAAGAAGGAGATCGCAACACCAAATTCTTCTATTCCTTGCTAAACCACCGAAAGACAAAGGCGATGATTAGTAAATTGGAAATGGATGATGGAGGGGTTATAGAGGATGAGGGTCAAATAGTCCAACTCATTGTTGACTATTTCCAACAATTGTACAGTAAAAGAGATGTGAAAAGATTTGGGATTGAAGGAGTAGAATGGACGCCTATCGATGATGATATGAGGATTGAACTCGAACAACCATTCTTCGAAGACGAGGTTAAGAAAGCGGTGTTTGCGTGTGACAGGTGTAAAGCTCCGGGGCCCTATGTTTATACTTTGGCACTTTATCAGAATTGTTGGGACATAGTTAAAGGCGATTTAATGAAGGTATTTGCTGAATTTTATGAGGGGGGATCATTAATGGGTTGACCAATGAATCGTATATTTGTTTGATACCAAAGAAAAATGATTCGTCAAAGGTAAAAGATTTCAGACCCATTAGTCTCACTACGAGCTTATACAAGATAATAGCAAAAGTGTTGGCTACAAGGATGAAAAATGTGCTTTCACATACATTGTCAGAATCTCAGAATGCATTTATTGAGGGAAAGCAGATTCTGGACTGTTGTTTGATTGCGAATGAGTTGGTTGAAGAAGGGAGGAAGAAAAATGAAAAAGATTGGGTGTTGAAAATTGATTTTGAAAAAGCTTATGACAACGTTGAATGGGATTTCTTGGATTTGGTCTTACGTAATAAGGGTTTCGGGGAAAGATGGAGAGGATGGATACGAGGATGCGTGTCTAATGTTTCGTTTTCAATCATGATTAATGGGAGACCTAGGGGGAAATTTAAAGCTTATAGAGGACTTAGACATGGAGACCCTTTATCACCATTTTTGTTCAATATGGTTGTGGATGTTTTGGGAAGATTGGTTGACAAAGCAAAACAAGAGAACTTCATTAGAGGGTACGAAGTAGGCCGAGACAAGGTGGAAGTATCACATATACAGTTTGCAGATGATACATTGTTTTTTGTTAAGAGGAAGGAACACTTAGGCTTTTTGGTGCGGGTTTTGAAGGCGTTTTGTGATATGTCAGGATTGCGGATCAATTGGGACAAGAGTGCTCTATTGGGTTTAAATCAAGAAGAAGTAGAAGAGGAAGATATAGCTAAAGGGATAGGTTGTCGCAGGGAACAATGGCCAATAAAATACTTGGGAGTCCCCTTCGGGGGTAACCCTCTACAAGTTTCTTTTTGGGAACCTATCATGATTAAGATAACTAGAAAATTGGCAACTTGGAAAAAGGCTTTCTTGTCAAAAGGAGGTAGACTTACATTGATTGCTGCGGTTTTGACTGCTTTGCCTTTATATTTCATGTCTCTATTTAAGGTACCAAAAGGAGTAGCGGGTGCGATGGAGAAAGTAATGAGAAACTTTCTGTGGGATGGGAATGAGGGAGAATCACATTGTCATATGGTTAGATGGGAAAAAGTATGTAGACAGAAGGAGAAAGGTGGTTTGGGTCTCGGGAATATATGTTTGAGAAATGTTGCGTTAATGGGAAAATGGTGGTGGTGGTTTACCGTTGAAGATGGAACGTTGTGGAAAAGAGTAATAAAGAGTAAGTATGGGTTACAAGAAAATGGATGGGATGCGGGTTTGGCTAAGAATGTGACCTTTAGATGTTCGTGGAAATTCATTTCTACATCATACACGACTTATCACCGACTAACAAGATTAGTGGTTCGAGGGGGGACAAAAATCAGATTCTGGGAGGACATTTGGTTGGGAGATTCATCTTTCCGGGATTTGTTCCCATCTTTATTTCAGCTTTCTTTGGTTCGTAATTTGCCTATTTCTTATTTTGCTAACTTTGACACTTCATCTCATGAGTTTTCTTGGGATTTGCATTTTCGACGAGCGCTCCGGGAGGAGGAGATCACTCAGTTATCTTCGCTTTTAAGCATATTGGAGGAGGTGAGATTGGTTGAAGGGGTTGATGATTTCCAACAGTGGGAAGGGGATCCATCCGGGAGGTTCACAGTCAAATCTTTTTTCCAATCATTCTTTACGGATACTAATGGTGCACAAGAATTCAATTTCTTCACTATCATCTGGAAAACACCTATTCCGTCTAAGATTCAAATATTTTCGTGGACGGCAATCCTTGCAAAATTACCAACGTCCGAGGTGATTCAAAAGAGATATTCTAGTTGTGCTCTTTGTCCCAATTGGTGTGTGTTGTGTCGTAAGGATGTGGAAACACAAGATCATGTGTTTATTCATTGCAAGTTCACTCAAGCACTGTGGGCTAAGGCTTTGGAAGAAATGAGACTGGTTTGGGTTGAAAAATTTTCTGGAGAGTTGTGATCTATGGGATTAGTTGGGCAGTTTGGCTAGAGAGAAATAGAAGAATTTTTGAGGATTTGGAAGTGAGCATTGAAGAATGTTGGGAAAAAATCAAGTTTACAGTAGCAAACTGGATCGCAAAGGATTGTCAATATTTGATATTCTAAGAGATTGGTCGTATGTGTATTGTTAAAAAATTAATGAACTAACATTTCGTGCCAGTGGACCGCTAGTCCGCTTCTTGTAATGTAACATCTTAAAATATTAATAATATCGATTTGTTTCTTATAAAAAAAAAGGTAATTCCAAAATAGCATTTTTTATCTCTTCAGAAATCTTTTATTTTCCTTTTGCAGCAAATTTAAAAAAATTCTTGGAGAAATAAGCTCTCTCCTCTCACAAATAGTAAAGAAATAATAACCTCTCAAAGTATTACATAAGCAAAACCCAATCCCGAAGAACTAATTCAATGAAAAATAAAGAAAATCGTAGAAGCAACTTAATGACAACAAATCTTCATTTGAAATAAGAGAATCTCAACCATGATTTACGATTTTTAGCTATAATCTTCAATGGGTTCTCCAAGTTCATCCTCTTCGAAGAAGTGTTGCCGTTATTACTTTAAACTAAAGTTTTACTGAGCACAATTATTATCAGTACCTGGGGTTTTTTTTTATTTTTTTATTTTGTGTTTGTATTCACCATTTGCACATGAATATTATGTAGGTGTGTGACTTCGGATTATCACGCTTGAAGCACAATACATTTTTGTCATCCAAGTCAACCGCAGGAACGGTGAGCATTATATTTAAGCTATGATTGATTTCTCTATGCGCAGATGCTAGACATAGAGATCGTTGATCCTTTTTTTCTTTAACCTTTGACATTCTTTTCTTTTTGGTGGCTCTGGTGGTCTATAGCCCGAGTGGATGGCCCCAGAAATTCTCCGAAATGAACCTTCAAATGAGAAGTGAGTCTAATTGCTTACAACTTTTGTGATGTGTGTGCGCCATGATATTAATCCGTGTTCGTATTACTTTCATATAATCTATTTTCTGAACAATTTATGCCCTCTTATGGTTCAATTACTTTGTGTGGAACGTAGGAAATCGAATCCTTTTTGTTGTGGTGGATGGCTTCCAGAACCATTTCCGCTATTTTGCACCATTTGAATTTATGGAGTCCATAGGTGATGCTGGTGTCTATGAAGAAAGTTTTAAAAGAGTTATTGTGAGAGATTTATTGTTTTCACAATAAGTTATTTATGTAGCATTTAGGAGGTATATTCGTGTCTTTTACAATATAAGGTCATCTCAAATAGGGGTGTCAAAATCAGACACGACCCACCAACCCGGCACGGTTCAACCCGAAAAAAATCAGGTTTGGGTTTTGGGTTTTCGGGTTCGGGTTGGACCCGATAGCTGACCCGAAAAAAATTATCGGGTTGGGCTGGGTTCGGGTTGACCCGAAAATTTTAATTTTTTTTCAAAAAAATATAATTAATAAAGATTGCCTACATTTTTATATATTGTATGTCTGAAAAAATATTTATTGTATATTTATATCATAAATTTTCATAATTTAATATTTATTTTGAACATTTTTTATTTTTAAACAATTGTTTATTTGATTTAGTAAATATATTTTATTTTTCTACAATTAGACTTTCAAATTTAAATCATATATATGAGGGAGATTTTGTTATTATGTGTTTAAATTAAAATATAATTACTATTTTTTTGAATTTTTTTTAAAAAAAATTAAAAAAATTTCAAAATCGGGTTAATCAGGTTGATCGGGTTTATTCAGTTGAGAGTTTTCGAGTTGGCTCGGGTTCGAGTTGGGTTCGGGTTGAGCAATTTTTGAATAGTACTATTGCTCAACCCGATCCAACCCACCCAACCCACCCGAATTGACACCTCTCCAACATTATGCACCACATTTTGCACCACATTTTGCATTGCATTGGTGCTACATAAATTCATCTCCAACCATTCTGCCTTACAATATAATATTCTCAGAATATTCTTCTTTGTTTCAGCAATAATATTTTTATTTCCTAATAACTATTTATGGTTTATAACACGATAATAATTAAATCTTATAATTTATATATTAGAATTTGAATTAATTATTTGATAATTTTTATTTTTAATAAAAATATTCTTTAATAAAAAACATAAATTTGAAGGAAAAAACGAGCATTTTATATTAAATGAATAATAAAACACACACGCAAATTACCGATCCAAATGTGCTTGAGTACACTGAAACTCAACAAAATAAAATTTGCAAAAAAGAGTTAAAGCTGAACGTCGAGATAATGACAACTTTGGATCTTATCTCGGAGATAATGTAGGATTGGGATCCGGTTTACCTTATTATTAGAAACCTATTTATATTCATAAATTTATTTTTATGTTTCGTAATTTTGTTGTTTATTAGTTGTTTCGTAATTTTGTTGTTTATTAGTTGTTTCGTAATATTTGTTGTTTGTTATTCATAATTTATACATAACGCATCATTAATTTAATTTGGTTGTTTGTTAAATTTATAGTTTTTAGAGATAATTAATTTCAATTCAAAGTATTAAAATTTTTATAATTAAAATTTTATAATTTTCAGATAAATTAATTTAATATTTATTTATAATTACAAAAAAATAAAAAAAACATTATAAAATTTATCATTTAATTAAAATATAAATATAAAATAATAAAATATAACAAACTATTAATAAAAATAAAAAATAAATAAACACATGTGGCGCATGGAGCCATTTCTAAATGTGGTGTTATGGTTGGAGGTGCTCTAACTCTTTTATTCGAGAAAAAGTCACTCAAAGAGAAACATTTTTTTTATTCTGATTTCTTATTTGGTCTTGATGTTATCCCAAGAAATAACTGCTCTGCATTCCCTTTTCAACCTCTTTATTATTTCCTTGATATTTCTCTTAAAATTTCACCTGTTCATTAATTCTATTTTAGGAGTTTATGAGCATCGCCCGAACTTTTATTTGTTGTATTAGGGTATGAAAGCTGTGTTTCAATTTCAGAGACGTCGATGAAGTGAAAAAACAATGTGTGGCTAGTTTAACCGTGCATCAGGGGATTTCAATCCTTTTATTTTGGCGTGTAAAGGGGGACCATTCACCTGTCTAGCTTTGTTGAGAATAATAATATGACAGATTGCTATTTTTTGTGAAAATTGTTCCGTTCTCTATGTGAACTACACAGGTGTGATGTATATAGCTTTGGTGTTATTCTGTGGGAACTTGCGACACTCAAATTGCCTTGGAATGAGATGAACCCGATACAAGTTGTGGGTGCTGTTGGTTTTCAAAATCGCCGACTTGAAATCCCCAAAGAAGTTGATCCTCTCGTGGCAAGGATAATATGTGAATGTTGGCAAACGTATGTGTATATGCATACGTATAATTTTCAAATGTTCCTATTTTTTCTGGTTTATCTTTAACTAATCGCCACTTGCCTTGTTACCAGTGAACCCAATTTACGTCCGTCTTTTGCACAGCTCTCTGTCGGACTAAAGCATTTGCAGAGACTAGTTGTGCCTTCACATGTGGAGCATCCAACTGCAGCTTTGCCACAACAAAACACATTAAATTCTACCTAGAAATGAATATGTTTCCCAAATGTCAATGCTTCTATGAAACAGAATTTTGTTGCTGTGATCCTTGTCAGATGTGAATATGTGATTTTGCTGTTATTTTTTGAGTTGATATATAATTGCACAAGGTGTATTTTAAGTTAAAAAGATTTGTGCATGTAATTATATTTACAGCTCTTTATTTTTCCAGCTTCATTACAGGATGGTGAATGTAAATTTTGCCAACAATTGTGGTTCTTTATTGATCAATGGTTATTTTCTTTTCCCTTGCTACTTGAACCTGGATTCTTCTGTATTTTTAAGGGCTTTCTATTTTTGGTAAAGTGCACCTCCTTGGGTTTTATATAATTACCGAAAGGTCCATCTTGTTTGTTTCTGCAGTAAATCTTTTTGTTAATTGTAGCGGGGAAAAATGGGTCATGGCCTGTGGAGTCATTGAAGTCTTGCATAATTAGTCCGCATAATTAGTCCACTCTCATGTGGACAAATAATCAACATTTATTCTGTATGTTTTTTTTTCAAGTTATGATTTTTATTAAATGAATGTCCCTTGTGCGTCTGAGTTGGCGACTTCGTGATGTATTTTCCTTACGATCAGTTATATTTCCTTGAAGCAAGATGTTTAATTAGGCCATGACTAGGGTCATTTTGGATTCAAGACACAGTTTTCATATTGTGAATTTATCATTCAGCCCTCCAATTTTAGATAAATGAATATAGACTCTGACGAATCTTTATCTAGTGAGATGGGTCAATCTTATAGATATTCACAATAAAAAGTAATACTTAACATAAAAAGTAATACTTTTTCATGAATAATTCAAATAAGAGATTCGTCTCACAAAATATAACTCGTGAGATCGTCTCACACAAGTTTTTGCCTAGATATAAACGTGAACATAAAAAATATTCATATGGGCATAAACGAAAAAATAAATGGATTTAATTAGGTCTGATATCTCTTATAAGTTATAACTCTCACTGCCTCCCTACTTAATTGAGCTAAGACTTATTAATTTTGATGACAATGTATTAACCAACTATTTAACAAATAGCATTTCCAACCAAATAATTTAAAATTACAATATCAGAATTTTTTTATCATTAGTAATTATAAATTTGGTTTTATATTAATTTTAAAATTAAAATTAAGTGAATGTTGAAAGAAGTGAATTGAACAATACTAAATAAAATAGAATCGGATGAAGAAATGAATTAATTATGATATAAAAAAATGAAATTAATATAAATCAAAATGGGATGGAGGAGTTATAGGAAATGAATTAAGAAATGATTGTTATGCAACTGAAAAATTGTGATTGGGTGAATTCAATGGAAACGTTTTTTAATTGTGGATATGAATTACTAGATCAATTAAATTAGTAATTAGAATATGAATTATACAATCCCAGTCTTTTATTACATGCTAAAATTAATAAATTAGGTAAAAATTAAGCTATGTGGAGATGCATTATTACATTCATTATGTTACTAATTAATATATAACTATAACTAAAACATATATGTTGGAAATTATAAGTTTTGCTGATGTACTGTTAACCGAAAATATATAAAATTCAGCAACAAAATAAAATTCTGTAAAAACATATTTCAGAAGGCATCTCTACAAGTTAACCGATTTTAGGATGAGAAGCCGTCACTGAATTTGAATAATATATTTTGGCCTTACTGAATCTTGGTATCCGCTGAACTCTAAACTTTTTCTTATTCTGACAAACTCAATAATCAACAATCACATGTTTCATGGAATGTTTTGGGTATAAAGACAAATTTATTATTATCGTTTTATATCATTAATTCAAATGTTTATTGTCATATTCCATTTTGGGAAAAAGACAAATAACACCTGACATCTAGTACTATTTCTGTTATGACCTCAGTACGACTAGATTATAGCCTTGAAATCTGAACGTTGCAATCTCTCTATATACGGACGAATTCAAGAAACAAAATGCTCTCTACATATTTTGCCAATTGCATATATCTGTTATCTGAGATTCAAGCTCAACTGATATATTATGAAGCACATGCTTCAAGATTTATCTGATTTCAATAATAAATTATTATCATTTATAATGTGACTTTTGTAACTGATGGAAATAGTTTTATATGCATATTTCCTTCAAAAGTGTTTAAGTTGTGTATTAAGAATTTCAATAAAGCAGTTGGTAAATCCTGCTAAAATGAATAATTGCAATTTTTTTAATTATCAAAGTCTTTTAGTGAAATCTTTCTAGAAACAAAAAAGGAGAAAAGTAGAATGGATTTGTCCTTTAAACTTCTATAAACAAGTTTTCGTGCAATTATCTTTATGCATGCATTTCATTCGTTTTTGTTGTCTGATTGTTTCTGGTATGATGATATTGAGAAGCTTTGGTTCACTAAGTTCAATTATAATTTTTCCGCATTGATTATTCAAGTTGTCTACTGCACTCAAAAGATCGAGATTTAAACTTGACTATTAACACCAGTTGAGATTCATTCAACTCCTAAGAAGAAAATTTTGTGAGGAATTTATTCACCTTATCTAAACACTTCCACTAATCCTAACAAATGGTATTAGAACGGGTTTATCTCGACCTCTGAATAGTCAATATCTATGACCTCATTCAGCAAGATTCCGACGTTCTCCAAGGAAGAATTCGTTGATTTGAATATCAAAATGCAAGCTCACCTTGCAGCTAAACACGATGATATGTCGTATGTTATTACTAATTGACTGATGGAGATCATGAAAATAAATACTGATGTTTCCTTTATTGGTGGAGAACCTTAGATGATTTTAAAAAAACCCAACGTGAATGGACTTCAGAAGATAAGAAAAAGGCAAATCTTAACAACGTAGCCTAGGACATTCTGCATAAAACTATTGATAAGGTTACATTAAGTCAAAATCAAAATGTGTTCCACTCCCAAAGAAATATAGAAAACGTAAATCCAATTGTGTGAAGTAAATGATCAAACCAAAGAGAACAAACTCACTGTGGCTATGCGAAAATTCGAAAACATGAAGACAAAGCCAGAAAAGTCTTTGAATGACTTCGATGAATGATTCAGAAGCGTAGTAATTGAATTGGTTCCTCTTGGCAAGGAATACACCAACCGAGAAATTGCCCTTAAAGTCATGAGATAGATGCCTAGAGAATGAGGTATAAAAACCATCGCAATGAGAGAATACAAGGATATGAAAAAGTGGAACTTCACGATATGTTTGCAGGTTTGAAAATGACATTTATAACATGTAAACATGATCAAGTCATATTGTTGGAACATTTCATGTTTACAATCTTGATTTTGATGTTAACAAAACTTGTTACTTTGTTTCTAAAGAGTTTACCTAAGTGCGCATAAAGCTGAAACTGATCAGGCTTCGAACTGATCGATTTACTAGCCAAAACCGAATCTATAGAGACGCAAACTGAAAGTGTCAACTGTTTGCCCAAACTGAACCAATCCAACTGATATACCAAAGACCAGTTCAACTGATAGGTGGTTCAGCAGAAGACCTTCAGAAACCCAGCCAGCTAATGAAGAGTTCAACTGATGAAGAGCTCAACTGACTAGTTAAACTGAATCAGTGAAATCAGTTCAGCTGATGATTCAACTGATTTCACTAAACCAGTTCAGCTAACCAGTTCACAGCATTAGCTTGGAACCAACCAGTTTGCAAAATAAGACAATCTTATCTAAGAGGAATCCAGATGTGCACATTGGGGCAAACAAATTGTATTATCAAGTACAATAATAAATGTTGCTGCAGAGCTTAAAGTAAATACGTTCCAGAATGACTGTCAAATAGTACAAACACATATCTCAAGGAACGGATTCAAACTGCAACGAACATATTTGATGAGTCTTGATGTACGGTTACATTGCCACTATATATAGAAGATCAACACCATCAAAAAATAAGTGTGGAATAACAAGAAGTGTGTGGAAAAAACAGAGGGCACACCAAAAAGATATATCAGCTTACAAGTACAAATCAGCCCAGATTTGATGGAACACTTCATAATGTTGTAATCTTGGATTAAAAGCATAAATTCCCTTAGTGTGTGAGAACATTTCGTGTTGTATTCATAAGATCAGTTCTCACACACGCACACAAAAGCACTCACATATACAGAGAGTTGAGTTTGTTGTTTAGCTTAGTGAGTCTTGCACAAAGACGTAAAACTTATGTATGTAGTCTTTGACACATAGACGTTAAACAAGTATTCTCAGTCTAGACTAAAAGTTCAGTTAGGCAGTAGTGTAAGTCCTAAGCTGAGTAGGTTTGTACAAGAGTTATATAAATCAAAATCTTCTAGTGGATCCTACCCGAGGTGGTAGAAGGGTGACGTAGGAGCAGTTGAAGTCTCCGAACATCCATAAACATATCTTGTGTTGTTAACTGTTTAACTATTATTTTTATAACTGATTTGATCAGTTCAGTTTTTCCCATAACTCAATTGATACAAGCTAGAACTGATCCCACTTATTTAAGCTATGCATTTTAAACACAAGCTAAAAGCTTTTAACTAATTAGTTTTCTTAACGAATGATTATTTCGAGTATCTTTTCTTGTTGCTGCAGGGGCATTGGGGCGGTCCTTTTAAGCCGCTAAGGCGCACCCTTCTTGACCCTGCTTCTAATTTTCTTGCCTCAGGGGCGCTTGGGGGGTGGGGGTCTATCTTTGTAGCCCCAGTGCCCCTCCCTCGAATTTTCAGGCCTTTTCTTCTTTTATGCTTCCTATATCCTCATATCAATTGTGTTCCCTTCTTTCTTATTATATTCATTATTCACCATCTATACATCCTCAAACATGTTCCCAATATTCATTTCCACAACCACTATCAACATCCATCAATCAATTTCTCAATATCTTTACGCATTTTAATATCAATACTAATGTATCGATTTCATAGAAGTAATATCAATGCATCTACATGGTTTGCACAATCATATTTCATATCATAAAATGAATGATACTACATTTACCATATATCATGTCATATTGAACATAATATCATAATGAAAATTTTAAATTCGTAATGATAGTCATAACAATATAATTAACAATGAGAGCATTTGTTGAGATAACCGAGCATTACAATTCTTCTCTCTTTCAATGAAATTCTCCCTTGAAATTTGACGTACCTCATAGCTCGGGATATTTCTGTCTGATTTCTTCCTCTCGTTCCCAGGTCACCCCCTCGATTTCATGATTACGCCACAACACTTTCACCAAATGAATTTATTTGTTCATCAACATTTTCGATTTTCTGTCAAGTATTCGGACCGGTCGTTCTTCGTAAGATATATTCAGTGCAAGCTTAAGTGGTTCATGTTGAAGAATGTGTGATGTATTGGCCAAATATTTCCGAAGCATGAAAATATTGAAAACATTGTGAAAACTCGAGAGATTTGGCAACAATGCAATTTGTTACTCTCGCTCCCCAATCATTTTTAATACTTCAAAAGGGCCAATATACCGAGGACTTAATTTCTCTTTCTTGCAGAACCGCAAAATCCCTTTCATAGGTGATATTTTAACAAAAACATGATCACCGACTTGAAATTCCAGTTTTTTATATCGTATATCTGCATAACTTTTGTGTCAACTCTGTGTAATTTTCATTTTCTATTGTATTTTGTTACTAAGTCCATTGTCTATTGTACAAATACGAACCCAATACTTTCATTTCCCTAACCCAATGTGTAGGAGACCTATATTTTCGACATAAAATGTGAAACGTCTCTTACTCATTTTTTCTTAAAATATACTAGATTTTTTTTATATATTCATAAACCCTAAATTCGAAACCCTCATTTAAAATAACTCAACATTTAAAAATTTTTAACTGCATAAAATCTCGTTAAACGTCAACCGTCAAGTCGTACTTCAATTTAAAATAATCCAATGACTGAACTTCAAAACAAAGCGTAAAATCTTTAAATAAGTAATCATCAAAATATTTACTTTAAAACTTAAATCTTAAACTAATGCGGAAAATAAAAGTCCATCGGGTGTGTACTATCGGACCCGATTCACTCAAGCATCAGCGCCTACCTCAAAATCATCCTCACCTGCAACCATCCAAACCTAGTGAGTCTAATTACTCAGCAAGCCTTAACCATAGTAACAAGTAATATGTATACATCCACGTGCAACAATGAAAAATACTTTTAATAAAATAGTTCTAACATGAACATGCATAACCTTAAATATTTTCTTACATCATATAATTTTCCTTTCATCATAAACATATACATATACATTTCTTTTGGGGTGAAATCCGGTCATTAATTGTGACTATCCTTTCATCCTTCGGTCGATTGATCAATCTCAACTGTAACCATGGTACCAGGCGACGAGACAACAATAACCATTTTTCCGTTCCGTGCCTTGGCCTATAGTTGACGGGGACACTAGCAACCACTTTTTTGTTAATGGGCCTTGGCCTATGAAAATTCGATGTTGGGTTCTCACGGGGTTTTGTCCCGTAACCGGGTTTCACTGGGGCTTTGTCCCTCACGAATCTCCATTTTCTTACCGTCACAATCAAGTCACTTCATTCAAAACATTTTCATCATTTCCATCACTTTATAAAAATACATGCAGTATTATCATTTTCTTTTAAACTAAGCATGCAACACGTCTTTTAACATTTATCATTTTCCATCATAAAATTCCATATCCTTTCAAAATAAACATTTTAATATTCATTTAGCATGTATTATTATTCTTCAGGACACTTCAAGGCCTTTAGAACTACCCAGGACGTAAGATGACTATTTTACCCCTAGACCTCGAACTTCCGAATTTTGACTTTTTCTTACTTTTATTGACTCGAGCCTATCCCAATTCATCATAGAATCTTAATTTGACTTCTAATATTTTTCTTAGACATAAACCCGAGCCTTTTGATTTAATGACTTAATAACTAAACGGTGAAGATTTTAAACCCGAATTAATTCCAAAATTAATATTTTCTTCCCAAACTTTAAACATAAACCTTTCATCCCTAAACTACCCCCATGAACCACGATTCGAGCCCCATCTCTTTCCCTAACCATTTTCGAACCTATTTCTCCCTAACCAAGCCGCACGCCTAAAACTCTCGAGCCACTTGGACCAGACCACCAGCCACCCTCCTAGACCCTAATGACCCTACTGGACCAGCCCCTGACCAGCCGCACCGGCCCCTTCAAACCCTACAACCTACCCGATGGAAACATCCCAAAACATGCAAGAAAAACCCTAAATTTCAAGCCTTTACCATACACTTTCTTCGCTACTGTCCAGCCTTTGTTTACCCCTTAAACGACACTTTTTACAATCCTTTAATGTCCCCTAATGGCAGCATGTCTTTTAAAAATCATAACTCATCTCAAAAGAGCCCAAAAACGTCAAAACTTTGAAAAATATTCATCCAACCATCAAATAATTTATCAATATAATTTCCATGCTTTAAAACATAAAACACACATATTATGATTTGAATAGTGTAAAAAGACAGTTTAGAAACGTGCCTTTGCGTTTAAAACCCTCGAAATACGAATACCGAAACGGTGGAATGTCGATGACGAATGAAAGATGATTTCTATCATTTTTCTTGTCAAAACCCCACCGAAAACCCACCTTGAGATGCAAGGGAGTCGGGTGATCGTTGTTGGAAGGAAAAACGAGGAAGAAAATCGAAGAACGGAGGATAAAAAAAGCGAAAACTTCCTTGCCCTAGAGTTCTATGTTTCGGCCATTCTTCCTCTTCAATTCACTTTCAATTCCTGTAACTTTTGTGTGTGTGTTTTTCGAGGTATGTGTAGGTGTTTGGGTGTGTGTGTATGACTCTTTTAAAAAGAATTTAAAAAAGTTTCTTAAACACTTAATATTTTTAAATAATTAATTAGGCTCATTAAGATTAATAATATCATTGGGCTTAAATTAAAAGATTTAAAAATATCTATTTCCAAAGATCCCTTATAAATTACATAAAATTCCTTGATCCCACTAATTAATTTAAATTTGACCTTAAAAAATGCTATAATTCTTAAATTATTTAAAATAAATATTTTCTTAACTAAAAATAAAATTTTAGCTTTTTAAATCTTTAACACCTTAATCATCTTGGTTCCTCTGTCCCGGCCAACCATCGATATTCATCTAAAAAATCTTTAAATTATGCAATCAAGAAAAATTATGCAATTAATCATTTAGTCATTCAAAATATATCATTCATGCATCCACAATAATTTAATTAAAATATTTTAGCAATTTAATAATTTTCATGCATGCAGTCTACGTGGACTGATTTTCAAGCGTTACAAATCCTCCCTCCTTAAATAAAATTTCGTCCTCGAAATTTGTTTAGTCTTGATTACTAAAAAACTTAAGCTCCCTCATTCACTTCATACTTAATCTGATTGACTTAAATTTTGCATTTTATCATGCTTTCCTGCGTACTCTGATGACATATTCCAATTTTATAGATTTATACCAAATTTCTTGATCTCAAAGAAATTAAAGTTTTAACTAACTCTACATCCTCTATCAACTATAAATCTTAAACTACCTTAAGTTATTTTATCATCACAAAGATTAATTAATCGGTTGACTTTACCTTAAGTCATCCTTATCGTATAATTTAATTCCCCACAATATATTCTTATTGCCAAACACAGTTTCGATCCATATTCATCAAATAGTATCCATGATTATAAAACACCTTAATGACCGGTAAGTACATCATTTTTGTATATGCCAAACATATTGTCCTTAACATTATCATCATTATTATTTTTCTTAAATCCCAAGCATTAAAAGTACTTAAATGATTCAAGTCTATCGAGTCACCATTTCACATTTTGATTTCATTCTAAATCCCGCTATAAAATCAAACACTTATATGTAACCTCATAACTCAAGATTATGTCAAATGACCTTATATTTACAAAAATTTTAACACCTAGGAAAGAAAACTTTTATCCACATTCCAATATAATTTTTTCTTAGTATCGTATAAATGCAAAACTTATCGTGCTACTCTTTCCTCGATGCCTATCTATGTTCTGTGACTTATTTTACGTAAGGTAGTTATCTATTTGTTATATCAAAAATTAGAATAATTTCTTTAACCTGGAAATGCCATTCTTTAATTTATTGTAGTCAAGATAATTCAAGATCCTACATATTCAATTTAAGTGTTTAGCATTATTAAAATCCCAACATATGCAATAAATGTTTACTGACAACAACTATACTCTTAATCGTCAATTAGAACATCGATTCAAAATTTCATTATCTCTAAAATAAATATTTTATGACCTTATAAGTTATTTCTCAATAACTTTAAACAATTCCCAAAATGTCTTCATCCTCACAAGGTTTAGCGACAAAATTCAAAAATAGAGGTTCCTGGACCTCAGAAATCATAGCAATCACATTGTCAACCCAAAATGAAATTTTTTCTTTTAACTTACTTCCCAAATTTCGCAATTACCTTGTATAGTCCTCAAATAATATTTTTCTCAAATTCTATAAACTGAAGCTTACAAAAATTATATGAACTCCGATATTCTTAGTTTGTATTCAACGATTCTTCCGTAACATTAATTCAACAGTTTTATGCCTAATATCCTAATATAAACGAATTTCATTTACCTATGTTCTCCTTCATTCATTCGTCCCCTCAATTATCTTACTAAAATTCTGAAATCTAAAGTACAAGCTCCTCAAACTTTCCAATACAATAGCAATTGTTGAACCAAAAAGTATTTGTGTTTTACGATAAAACAAAAAATAAAAATATTGTTGATTAAATATTATTTTTAATATTTATATTCATTGTGTTTCACGACATACACTTATAACACCTGTAATATAATTGTAATTTTCTATAATCCACTATAATACTCAAAAATTATTAATTTAACAAATCTTACTTTCTCATCAAAATCGCCAACACCAATATTTCTTGTTCCTCCTAGGAAATCCTCATACTTACATATATGTCTAACTTTCTCAATCACAATTCTTTATGTAACCTTAATTGATAATTTACTTGCCGACTCCATTCAATTAGAACCTTCTATTTTCTGAAAATTGCAATCTAAATCCCAAAGTTCTAGGATTATTTGAGTAAGCCTAAACCATCGCATTCCTATCCCCTCAAAATATCGAATTTAATGCAAAACGGCTCCCATAGCTTTCGAAAATTGCTAAAATAACCCCCAATAATTTTGAAAACTTGCAATTAAGTCCCTCAATTTTTTTTTAATTCAGTCCCTCAGTTCATAATTCCTTAAAATTCAACCCAAACCATCGACTTCGAAATTCTCTTCCTACACAGTGTATAATTCAAAACATGCAGTCCTAAATCACCAAGTTCAATTCACCTCGAGAAGCATGATCTGAAGGTGAAATTCTTTTTTTGGCCACCATCGTATCCAAAGCCCTACTTTCCAAAGCTAGGGCTGATGAAAACATCACCCAGGAAAAGTTGCAATACATGGTGGCGATTGGATCAAAGATCGGTGTCAACTGGTCTGGCATATTATTTGGGACTTTCTACGAAATGACCAAGTCAAAGGGTGTCAATCTAAAGATTCGCTATGCAAATCTGCTATCTACTTGGACTGTTGAAGGTTACGTTTGGCATTACTGAACAATTGTATCCCAAGAAATGGTTCAATGTTTTGACCGTTGTAGAATTTCTGAAGAGGAACACTACCAGCGCTGTTGACTCAGTGAAGATCAAAGTGGTGAAAGGTGTTGAGCAAGAGACTGAGAAGGAGAACAAGGTGCTAGTGATGAGAAAGATGGTATATTCCTAGACTGATGAAGTGGAAAATCAGGAAAACGTCCCTCTAAAAAAATTCTTCATCAAGCCCAAAACTCTGACTGTTGCATCCAAATTGTCGGATGCTGCTGACCAAAAGAGGGTTCGGTCACACAAGTTAAGCCCACTCGATCGGTGGCTAGCATTCACATATTTTAAGGAGCTGCTCTTTGAACTACAAGGATAAGGGAAAGGAAAAGATGTAACCTCCATCCAAAACTCCTATAAATGTTCAAATAGATGTCACTCTGACACTGTCTCAATTGTTGAAGGTTGTGGCCAAGAAAATATAGATCTTCGATAGATGGTTTGAACACTGCACCTCTGTCCTGTTCAAGACCATCCTGGAGGATGATCTACTAGAGAAGTTGGCCACTCTTAAAGACCAGATGATGGACCGGGCAGAGATTGATGAAATTGAAGTAGCTCTCTGCCGGTGGTCCTTCATTGATTTCCAATTGAGAAAGAGTCTCTTGTGGCTAATAATTATTCAGAGGCAGACAAATTTTGATGCCACAATCTGCACAGCTTCGGATGATGCCGGGGTCATCTCACAACTCGAGTTTGATGTTGTGTCCATCGCCTCCAAGATTCAAAACAAGCGAAGGGAGTTTGAGATGCACAAGCAACCGCTTGCCAAGACAATTGAATTCTACATCGGTGAAGCCCTTTCCATGCTCAATGAAATGAGAATAGAGGAAGAAGAAGAAGAAGAAGAAGAAGAAGAAGAAGAGGCTGGTAAAGAAGAGAAAGCTAAAGGGGATGAAATGGTTGTCCCAGACATTACTCACTTCAATCGGTCGCATATCGTCGGTGGCCCCGCCATTGTCTCTGAAGATGAGAAAACAACAACTGAAGAAGAAGAACCCTCTTCAACCACTACAGACAATGCAACAGCTGATCCTGATACAACCATTGGAGAAATCCAACTAGAGGTACCTTTCTCTTCCTCCACTTTTACTAACCCATAATTAGGTTCTTCCATGGTTGCTGCGATGGATGCACCACTTCCTGAGATCTCTTTGACCTCAGTGGGTGATATGGTGAAGTCTATGACTGACTTTGACCTCTTTGGTGATCGGTCCACTCGCATGGACACTGATCAAGACATTGGTCCCAAAAGTGCATCTCTTAATATTATATTTGAAGAAGAACTTCCGAAGTCCCCACCCTCTCAAAAGAAGCTGAACAAGCAGAATCTACGACTCATTCTCCTTTACTAATCGAGTCTGACATACCAAAAGATTCATCTCCCATTCTTCCCAGTTTCAAAGGCACATCCGGAGCCAATAATATGGAGAATGTTGAAATGGGTACTGGTAATGAAGACGATCGGT
The DNA here is from genome assembly GCF_012295235.1 of Primulina huaijiensis. NCBI lineage: Eukaryota > Viridiplantae > Streptophyta > Magnoliopsida > Lamiales > Gesneriaceae > Primulina > Primulina huaijiensis. The sequence goes on from NC_133319.1 coordinate 16,797,064, forward strand.
CGGAACTTAGTTACAGTGAGACTAACCCTTAGTGGACAACTTATCATATTGCGGCTAATGCACACTTTGCATATGTCAATTTCCATCTTGAAAAAGTACAACTCCTCATGGTCGACTTTGATGCTCGTCTGATTGCCTCTAATTTCGGTATCTGAAATCTTCGCCAAGATGTAATGAGAACGTGTCTGAACTTAAATCAGATATCAAAATTTTCATGAAGAAATTCAAGAGTTCAAAGAAGCACCATGATGTCATAGTCACCTTCTCTGGATAGTTAACCCAAATTGGACAAAGACTTGGGGCTCATTTTGACGGTCTTCAGGCTACCCTTGACACCCAACTACAAGAAATGCTGGATCATTTTCAGAAATGTGAAGTCAGAAAGAAGGACAAAGAAGAACGAAGGCAAGAAGAGGCCAGACGGAGACAACATGAAGCTAGGAGAAGAGCATCTGAAAAGGAAAAAAGAAAAATAGATCAACATAAGAGAGGTGGTGGAAGTTCTTGGTTTAGGCGGTAGTATAGGTGTTTAAGAGGTACTATAGGTGTTAATATTTTTTATGCACGTAGGTGTATTAGGATCTATTGCTTTCCTCTTACATTATACAATAAATTCATTATCCAAATGAAATTCATTTTTCTTGTAGCTTACATTTCTGGAGCTTAGGTTTTTTCATCACCAAAAAAGAAGAAATTGTTAGATCCTTTAGTTTTTGTGATAACAAACAATTATTCATTGTACTAGATCAAGATGCATTATGAATGTACTATAGGTACTCGGCCGCCATACTAAAGATTCAAAAAAAGTCATTCAACTAGCCTCAAGATTCAAATCTATCCAAACCACTTTATCATCGGCAGCATATTTGATATACCCAACCGCTCAAGCATACAAGTCTGTGGCATAAGGATTACTCAGCCGTTCAACTTATGGAATTACATTTATAAACAATTGAGTAAGATATCTTTAGATACAAGTCACACATCTTACGAGGATCTCACTTACTTTATCAAAAAAGTTGGTAGACTGATCATGCACGACAAACAAGATATCAGAAGATAGACTTGTCAACTTGGGTCAGGCCCGTCGAGCCGACCCGCCCCGCTATAAAAATTGAGCGGGTTGAGTTGATAAAATAGCAGCCCGTTTGGAGGCGGGCCAAATGGGTTGAGCCCGTTTGGGTTGCGGGCCCAAACGGGACGGGTTGGCCCGCCAAATTAGGGCATAATTTTATATTTTTTTATATTTTTAAGTTTTATATAAAATTTGGAATAAGTCTCATGCGCCTCCATCACTCTCTTATCTTATTTCTTTTTTATTTTTCTGCTTGGCCTTGCCTCCATCACTCACTCTGGTAAAATCTGAATCTCTGTAAATTTTATTCATGAATCTTAAAGGTAAGAAATTTCTGTAAATTTTATTCATGAATCTTAAAATAATTTTTAAGCATAACAGTTATTTGCGAACCCAAGAGCGGTTTTGTTTGAAGTCCGACGAGTTGTAATGAAATTTTGTGGATCCGGCGGATGTTTGATAATTATGTGTATTGTTGAACACATAATATTTTCTAAAACCTTCTCTTTCCTCGACTTTCTGTTCTCTTCCATGTCTCAATCTTCATGTTTGGTTTAAGCACTTTATTTTTTATGAATTATGTTGATGCTTTCTTAATTTCTCTTATTTCAATGTTTTTAAGTATTTTATGAAACTATTTGACTAAAATATATTTTTCTTCTATGTTTACTGCGATATTGTTTAGTATTTTTTTTCCTTAAAAAAAATAAACGGGTTAATCATTGTGTTATTTTCTTTATTGCAGTTAATTATTTGTTGATTTATCATATTTGAGTATTCAATCCTCATAAGAATCAGTGGACCGGTTTTCACACTATTTGTAGTGTGATCGTTTCTTAAGTGTTGAAAAAATCAGGTCTTGTATAACTAACCATATCAAGATCGATCGTATTATTTGACAGTGTTTTAGAGAAAATTTAAAGGTTTTATTCACCTCTCTAAACACATCTTCGATCCTAACAAATATCATATTATCAATTTAGGAATTTAATATATTATCGTAAATGGTTAAAGTTATAAATCGTTTGTCTTAAAAGCATTTAATTTAAGCTATTATTTCATTTATTATTTTATGAAAATTTATTTTATTAGTTATATGTGAAGTATTTATGATGAGATTTTATATATATTTGACTTATTATTTTAAAAAAAATTATTTACAAGGCATGTACAATAATTTATATTCCTTTCACAAATTCATTATAATATAAAAATAATTAACTTAGTATAGAATCTAACAAAAGTGGTTAAATATTTTAGAAAATTCAATATTAAATATTATTTAAATCAAATACTTTTATTGGTTGTTCCATCTGGTATTTTATCACTCAAGTTGTGAGAATTTTAGTTTGATCATTAGTTATCATTATGTTGTTCCATCCATAAAATTATGGTTTTAACATACACTAACGTAAATAATGGTTTAGACATTAGTTGGTATCTACGAGCAGCACATACACTTTACGTTAGTAATCATAGATAAACAAAGCCAACACACGAGTTTCCAAGCCAAAAATTCCTCCGACATGACATGGAAGGGTCACTGTCAAAGAGGGTTAAAGAGGAAATCATCTTCAAAGAAAACGTAAATAAAATTCTATTGTGCTAGCCAAACTGTGCTGCCATAATTGCAAGGTTTAAGCTATTTTCCTTTTCTTACTGATTTCATTTTGTTGTTTGAATTAATTCTTGACTGGCAAACTACTGCCGTAGGTGGGTTAGACTAAACAGAAACAAGTCTCGTTGTAACCAATAATACATTTATATAGTGCAGCTGCAATAAATATGTTCAACCAATTTACAGACGCGTCCAGTTTAAGCCTCCAAGCAAAAAACAAAAAGGCCACCCCTTGCTTACTGCTGCTAACTTTGTCTCTTTGCAGTAGATACACATTTTTCCACGTAAAAAACTTCAGTACGCCCAACATATTCCCTTCACAAGACTGCAGCCAATCCAATAGGATCCCCGTCTTCACGACTCTGTTCAGGGGAAGTACCGACATTCCGAGACCTCACTGAAAAGTTAAATAACAGCTCAATTCCAGCTTTTGAAATTATAGACTCGTTTAGAGCAGCAAGAAGTGGAACATATGCAGTTCAAACAAATGTGAAATAAAATGGCAGATGAACAAAAACAGGTCCAATACGGTTTCATCAGTTCGAAATTAAAAGATGTTCAACACTCAAACTATGTAGTCAAGACTTAAAGTTACTTTTTATTTTAATAAAATATACAAGATGTATCAGTTTTTCTTACACCAAAGTATCGCCACCCCTCCCCTATTCTGGCTGGAGAATCTAGTTTTTATTTTTTATTGTTATGAGTTCCTTTTCCTCACTTTCTCTGAAAGCTGGGTAGGCGTATCGAAAAGGATTGCAACTTTGCATAAATATAACTTACTTGAGACATTCGTAATAACATTTACACTCTTTTGAGCAGCAAGAGCCTTCAAGTTGTTTCCTGTTGCCATTATTAAGAGACTTTTCAAATGTTGTTTTTGCTCTTTGGGACTGCCTGTCTTTGTTAAAGCTTCTTCAAAATTTAACAGATCTTGGAGGTTGATGTATGGAAGAGAGAGTAAAATCTGGAAAAAAAATTAAGTAGTTTAATTCGATGGGGTTAGAAGATAATATCTTTGCCATCAACAACTTTATCACACACATATAATTCTACATTTATTAGAAGATAATATCTTTGCCATCAACAACTTTATCTCACACACATATAATGCAACCTTTATTACATGCAGAGAGAAGGGGGGGGTTGCTAACCTGCCTGGGTGATGGGTCTCTCTTAGACAAGTAAATAAAGATTTCTCGACAGTATCCAACTAAATCAGAACTTATAAAAGCATTTGACTCGAGAGATAAGCCTTGGATCATAGCAGCAAACAAATCTTTGCATACAAATTCTCTGAGCTCCACATTATTTGTCGAAATTGCAAGGAGAACAACTACTCCACAGAAAGAAGAAACTTTTGACACAGCTTCACTATCTGTCCAGCCAAATGCTCCCAAGCATATTTTCAAAGCTGGAATTGCAACACTTTTGTTGTTCAGTACAAATCTGCAAACACATAACACTTTAAATTAGGCCCTTAAATATTAACTAGTAACCATAAAGAAAAAATTGATTGTTTGAACAATGATCCTACCCAGCCATAGAACTGCAAGCAAATGCATTCAAGTCTTTCATTGAAGAATCATCCATGTGACTAATCTGAGCAGCCTGTTCCAATGAAGGAAGTGTGGTATTAAGTCCAGGAGCAGCAAGAACCGAGAAAAGGGAACAAATCTCACGAGTAAGATCCCTGAGCAGTTTCTCTTCCATGACTTCCACTTTTAAGTCTGACCCAGCAAGTATCCCATGAAGATCTGGAACTTTAGCCATCCCCTCTAGTAAAAGGCTAGACCATGAACAGTTAAGAGCCTGCCAAGCATGGAGAAGTAATGGATGCAGGATATTTTCCAGCCACATGTCCCACAAATCTTGGGGGCAGCATTTAACCAGCGGAACCAAAACCAAGTGTACCAGCTGCTTTATATGCCTGAACTCCATGTACTGAATGTTCTCCATCAATGATAAAATAACAGAATGTGACTCTATACATCTAAAAAACGAATCACCAAGTGTTGTCGATAAACCTAATATACTGTACCTGGAGCATGAAAAATTTCATACAGAAAATCAACTTAAAACGATACAAGTAAAGTGGTTGGCATAGTTTGCATAAAATGGCACACAAGAAATTGACGTGTCATAGGATGAACATACTTTGTTGCTTAAAAGCCTTGGGCCTTATTTGAGAAACGAAGGTCATGTTAGGGGAATGAGATCTTTGAAAAGATAATGTTCTTTCTGTGTTTCCCAAAAAAGGTTGCAGCAAGTTGGCATAAAGGACAAAAAACGATTTTTCCTCGCTACAAAAACGTAATAATGACATTAAAGTGTCATGAACATAAAAGAGAAACAGGTAGAGTAAGAAGGTATTTGAAGAATCGCATCATATGATATAAAACTGACAGAGTATGACGTGCTAAATCTTGGGAGGAGATTCTGACAGGTATGTTGTCTCGATCTTACAAGCTTGATGATAATTAAAGATGAAGAATCAAGCGTATTTGAGCGCTTGAAGGAGTTCAATGAAGCATTCATGAAAACATATCGAGCAACGAAACATTTAAGTGCGAAATGACCCCGGAAGGCAGCCAGAGCACGCCCCAGCGCACCAGGCCGAGGCAGGCGCGCCCCAGTGGGGAAAAAGCCCCACCCCAGAGAGTAAAGCCCGCCCCAGCAGTGAAAAAGAGCCGCCCCAGCGCGCCTCTATGCGAGGCAGCGCGCCCCAGTAGTCAGAATGCCCCGCCCCACCGCGCCGCAGTGCAGATTTCAAGATGAAAACCCCCTATATTAGGATTTTTGTTGTATCTTTTCCATATAAACACATTGTAAAACATTATCGAACAAGAATTAAAGATTGAATGAATTATTGAGAATTTTCTCCCCTTTCAAAGCTTGGTTTTGTACACAACTTTGTGTGTTTTTCAAATCAAACTTATCGAAGTTCATAACTTTGTGGCATTTGTCGATTGTTCTTCACTCGGATTGTCAAATACGAGTTCTTTAAAGGTTCATTTGAGATCAATTCTTTATCTTCGTGAATATTTGTTGTTAAATTTTCGTAGCTTAGACGTGAATATCACAAACATTTACTTGTTTCAAAAATATCGGGACAACCCAACGTTCTTTATTTCATCGAATCAAGGGCGTGACTTCGTTTTTGAGCGCGTTTGCTTTTTGTGTTTGAAGAAACACATCATTTGGTATCAAAGCTTTTGATTTCTTTTGACTCAAGTACCTCGTTTTTTAATTATCAGATCTGCGTTTTATCGTTTTGTTTTCAAATCTACGTGATTCTATCGTTCCTTGTCATTTCGTGAATCTTGTGATTCTCGAAATTTTGTGAGTCGTGCTTCGTTTTTCGAGAGGCACAAATCTTCTTGTGCAAATCCAAAAAAAAATACAAAAAATTCGAAAATTTTGCTATTATTTAGCATTGCTCTTTTGTTCTTACCTCTTTGTGAGTCAGATTCAAGTGTCTCTCACAAACAAAAAAAAAATCAAATTTCTTGATTGCGCAGTCCAAGCGAGACAGTTGCAAGTGTCCACGAGTTGAATCTCAAAGTTTGATACATGCAAATACAAAGCTTGAACGCACCTTCGAGAGAACTCTCAACTTCGAGTGAAAATACTTGAGTGCGGCGTTTATTCTTTGGAGCGACTGGTGAGTATTTGTATAAGAATTAAAAAGATAGTTGAGTGAATTTTTCTTTGGAGAGACAATGAGAATTCGGGCGAAAAATATTTTTTTATTCTACTAACGTTTCTTGTAGGTATAATGTCAGAAATAAAAATGGAGACGGAGGTAGAAGATGACTCGAACCAAGGACTTTCCAATGTCCAAATAGGGTCGTTGTTAGGTGGTATCACTAGGATAACGAGGGCCGAGTTGGCGACATTATGCGAGATAGTGGATAGGCTGGAAATTAGTACAAGTGGGAACAGGTCTAAGCCTAAGAATGTGGGTTGAGACGAAGACGAGGAGGAATTTAAGCCTTTACGTGATAAGTATAGGCAAGTTGGTGGGGATAGGATAACGAGAGGAGTTGATGTAAATAGAGTGTCGTACTGGAGTCGGGATGATGATAGGCGACGTGATGAGAGTCCTAAACGTAGAAGTCAGGGAGAGCATAGACTGAGTGGCACAAGATGACAGTTCCACATTTCAATGGGGGAGCTGATCCAAAGGCGTACCTTGAGTGGAAGGAGAGGATGGAGTGTTCTTTGAGAGCCGAGATTATACGGATTGCGGAAGCAATGAAGGTAAGACGAGCTTGTAGCGAGTTTACCGACTATGCTATTACTTGGTGGGTTAAGTTAGTGCGGGATATGAGGATATACAATGAAGACCCTATAGGAACGTGGGATAAGATGAAAAGGGTGATGAGGAAACGATTTGTTCCTAATCACTACGATAGAGAAGTTGGCAAGATAGATGAACGTGGCTTATATGAAGCTTCTTTGACATCCACCTAGCGGTCGAGCTTGAAAGAGAAAATAATTGTTAGGCCAATGATGGAGTCGAAACGTGAAACTACCAAATATGAATATCAAGGTATATTTAGAAATTCAATTTCTCGTACTTGTGATATTATATGTTGTCAATGTCTAGAGATAGGACGTGAATGATACAATGTCCACGTAAGAATGTGACAATAGTAAATTCGTCTGTTGAGATTGAATCTCAAATTGGAGTTGAGGTTGTGGTTGAACTTGAACTTGGAGTTGAGGTTGTGGTTGAACCTGAATCTGAGGTTGTGGTTGAGAAAGTTGTTGATAATAGTATTCCACTAGTTGATGAGTTGAATGATCTTGAACGTTATCCAGTGGAGACTGAATCATTATGTGGACAAGAAGTGTCTAATTTGTCTACTACGGAAGAGAATAGTAGACAAAGTGAAACTTTAGTTCATACATGAATTGAGGAAAAATGTACGTCTCTTGTTCAATCGTATCCAAAAGAAGAAGTTCCTGAGGTTAAATTGATAGTTCATGAAGTGAGTCAAAAATATTGTGAAGTGGCCGAAAGAAAGAGTGGACAAAAGAGTAAGATGGTCATACAAAGAAAACAAGATAAAAAAGATGAGACGAAATAAAAAGAGGCCAAAGAAAAAAAGAGAAAATAAATTGATGGCCCAAAAGAGCGAGACTGAGATGAACTTGATTTTGTATAAACCCCTTAAAGTACCTTTGTACAAAGAGGTATACTCACATTATGATGATATAGTCGTTTCAATCCCTAGTGTTGTTATTTCTTCTTTGCAGGACTTTGGAAGTGTCATGACGAGGAGACAAACGAGTCTTGTTGATGGATAATCCAATGGGTTGAGCCGCATGAATTCAAGGGAACTCAAGGTGAGGTAACCGTACTTGCTCTCATATAGCGAGTGAAAGGTATATCTTTCTTCCTTTCCTTAATTCTATGTTGTTTTGTTTTCAAGAGTTTGAAGAACAAGTTTCAAATGTGGTAGTTAAGAGACCGGATTTACGCTTGACTTTTGTATCTAATTTCTATGGATTCGAGGCTAGTGAGAGATTGCATGTACATATTGTGATTTTTGATTTGTTACAAGTTGAAAAATTGATGAAACTTAGTCGTAGCAATGACGTGTATGCATTGGAGTTAAATTCTTGTGATAGGTTAAAGATTCATGGATAAAACACGTAACATGTTTTATTTGCATTATTATTATTTATTGGGTGATATTGGTGAAATGTGCATGGTGGGATATGAGAAGATTTATGTTCATGATGAATAGTGGTGTAAAGAGCATAAATTCATTGTATATTCATTGCATGAATTACATGATAGTGAGGTGTATAGTTTTGGCTTGATAATTGATGTAGTGCATGAGTTTCTGTGTTGGTTACATATGAAACGATTTTTTTTTATAGGAAACGATATTTATTAATAATAAATTTAAGAGGAGTACATCAGTGGACTAGAAGTTCACTGTCATAATGTAGCACACAGTAGTAGAACTAACTTAGTGATACACATAATCCCAATTTCTCATTAAATCTAAAATAGAGACATTCTTGAAATCTTCATGCTTGCCAATCCACATAGCAATGTTAATTTGATTTTTTCCCAGCACGTTTCTGTATTTGCCTCAATCTCTTCGAAAATTCTTCGGTTTCTCTCCAACCAAATCGTCCAACAAATGCAATGAACCACGACATGCCAAAAAATTCTTCCTCTGTTACCGGTCTGCTGTCCCAAATCCGTATTGAATAAGTCCTTTGTTGACTTAGGTATAACCCAAACCAACCACAGCTCTTGCAAAGCTCTAGCCCACAATGATGTCGAGAATGGACAGTGGATGAGCATATGATCCTGAGTCTCTATATCATTTCTGCACAGCACACACCAATTGGGACACCAAACAAAGCTGGGACATCTTTTTTGAATCATCTCCGAGGTCGGTAGCTTACCCAGAGCAGCTGTCCAAGAAAAAAGCTGAATCTTGTTTCGAACTGGAACTTTCCAAATAGGATATAATAAGTGAAACTCTGGAGAAAGATTATTTGGGAAAAAAGACTCGTAGAATGAACTGACTAAGAAAATACCCGTAGAATCCCCGCTCCACTGAATAAAATCATCTACTCCTTCAACTAACCTAACCGAATCTAAAACTCCTAATAACTCTGACAACTGAGTAATCTCCCCATCTCTCACAACCCTTCTAAAATGAAAATCCCAAGATTGATTGCGCGTGACATTATCAAAATGGACAAAATATGATATAGGCAGATTGTGAAGTGATGATAGACGAAACAAAGCTGGAAAATTTTCTTTGAACGAAGAGTCCCCCCACCATCTATCCTCCCAAAATCTAACCTTATTACCTACTCTCACCTTAATAGTAACTCTCTGTTTAAAAGTCGGGTATATACGAGAAATAAACTTCCATGGGCATCTAAACGTGACGTTCCTTGCCAACCCTGCATCCCACCCATTTTCTTATAACCCATATTTACTAACAATTATCTTTTTCCATAATGTCCCATCTTCTTCGAAAAATCTCCACCACCACTTCCCGAGCAAGGCCTTATTTCTGAAAATAATTTTCCAACCACCCAATCCCCCTTTATTCTTTGGTTTACACACTTGTTCCCATGCGGCCAAATGGATGTGACCATCTCCATCCGCTCCATCCCATAAAAAGTTTCTTGAAATTTTGTCCATCGAATCCGCTATACCTTTGGGGACCCTAAATAAAGACATGTAATAAATCAGAATGAAATTCAAAACCGATAATATCAATGTTAATCTTCCCCCTCTTGACAGGAATGCTTTCTTCCACGTAGCCAATTTTTTCGACAATTTAGCAACCACGGGCTCCCAGACTGATGCTTGTAACGGATTGCCTCCCAACGGTACTCCCAAGTAGTTAATAGGCCAATTCTCCTTACTACATCTCAATTGTAGCGCGAACCTTTCTACTTCTCCTTGTTCACGGTGGATACCCAACAAAGCACTCTTTTCCCAATTGATTTTTAATCCAGACATATCACAAAATGAACTCACCACTTGCACCAGGAATCTTATGTGATCATCATTCTGTCCGAAGAAGAGCGTGTCATCCGCAAATTGAATGTGGGATATCTCGATCTTGTCTCTACCAACCTCTATCCCCCTTATGAGATTCCTTTCCTTTGCTTTGTCGATCAATCTTCCCAGTACATCCACGACCAAATTGAAAAGAAAATGAGACAATGGATCTCCTTGACGGAGCCCTTTGAACATATGAAACGATATGTTGAGTGGAATAGTGAAACAACATTACTTATAAGAAGATAGCATATAGGCTAAATTCTTATGTCTTGCATAAACTAATTTTTCTTCTTAGTGAGCTATGGACGAACAATTGTATGGATTTTATTTATGCGTTAACTAGGTCTAAGAAGGGGAGAATTTTGATTTTATTAAAATCTTTAATGAGGTTTTATTATTGTCATTTTGTGTCACTTGTTATTTGATGTATAGTATAATTGATGCATACATGGTGACGGCAACCATGAAGTTGGGGTTCCAAGTAGAGATGGAGCATGTGGACGGGTATGTTATCTCGATCGCACAAGCTTGATGATGAAGAATCAAGCGCATTTGAACGCTTGAAGGAGTTCAATGAAGCATTCAATGAAGACGTATCGAACAACGAAGCATTTGAGTGCGAAATGACCCCGGAAGGCAGCCAGGGCACGCCCAAGCGTGCCAGAACAAGGCAGCGCGCCCCAGTGGGGAAAAAGCCCCGCCCCAGCAGTGAAAAAGAGACGCCCCAGTGCGCCTCTGTGCGAGGCAGCACGCCCCAACAGTCAGCATGCCCCGCCCTAGCGCGCCGCAGTGCAGATTTGAAGATGAAAACCCTATATTACGATTTTTGTTGTATTTTTTTCCATATAAACACATTGTAAAACATTATCGAACAAGAATTAAAGATTGAATGCATTATTGAGAATTTTTTCAATTTTCAAAGCTTGACTTTGTATATACCTTTGTGTGTTACTAAAATCAAACTTATCAAAGTGTGTAACTTTGTAGCTTTTGTCCATTGTTCTTCACCCGGATTGTCAAAGACGAATTCTTCAAAGGTTCTTTTGAGATCAGTTGTTTATCTTCGTGAATATTTGTTGCTAAGTTTCATAGCTTAGATGTAATATCACAAAAATTTACTTGTTTCAAAAAAATCGTGACAACCGAACGTTCTTCATTTCATCGAATCGATGGCGTAACTCTGTTTTTAAGCACGTTTGTAACGCTCCAGATTCGACGACTGTCCTCACTGTACCAAGACGAGTCTTTCCAGCGTGCTTATGTACTCACTCACACGCACCCTGGAAAACTTCCCAGGAGGTCACCCATCCCAAAATTTCCCCAAGTCAAGCACGCTTAACTTTGGAGTTCTTATGTGATGAGCTTCCGAAAAGAAAATGCACCTTCGTGATATGAGTAGTACAAATCAAATCTTTTAAGCCCTCTTCAACTGTACAATCCATTACATTGAACAGTCTCGGAATCCCTCTCATTCCCGTGTGGGATCGGTTCATTCATGTTCCCTCCACCTAGAAGCCTGCCAGGAGCCGCTCATTGTCCGTGCAACTGATGGCACCGGCGATCACCCCCCGCCCTCTTCGGCCCCGGGCCTCACATGCCCACCAGCTTCCGCTTGGTTCGTCCCCGAACCACACCGTACTAAGAGAGGTCGGCTCTGATACCAACTGTAACGCCCCAGATTCGACGACTGTCCTCACTGTACCAAGACGAGTCTTTCCAGCGTGCTTATGTACTCACTCACACGCACCCTGGAAAACTTCCCAGGAGGTCACCCATCCCAAAATTTCCCCAAGTCAAGCACGCTTAACTTTGGAGTTCTTATGTGATGAGCTTCCGAAAAGAAAATGCACCTTCGTGATATGAGTAGTACAAATCAAATCTTTTAAGCCCTCTTCAACTGTACAATCCATTACATTGAACAGTCTCGGAATCCCTCTCATTCCCGTGTGGGATCGGTTCATTCATGTTCCCTCCACCTAGAAGCCTGCCAGGAGCCGCTCATTGTCCGTGCAACTGATGGCACCGGCGATCACCCCCCGCCCTCTTCGGCCCCGGGCCTCATAACGTTTGTTTATCGTGTTTGAAGAATCACATCACGTGAGTCCATGGTAGAACTGATGGGAAAAAAGGTGAGAAATCAGGATCTACCCAAGAAAACGAAGCATCACGCCAGTATAATTTATTCCATGCAGGAAAGAAACAACGAACTAGCCAAGGAGCAAGCCACAAAGCCGTGTATGGAAATTAGAATCTGAACAACTTGGTTGGAGAAGTAATGAAGAAAACAGGCACAATTCAGTGTACTATTCCGCATGCAAAATTGTGTCTCACACGATATTGGAGAAACCAACAAATAAATAACACGATTTATACACGAAGAGAACAAAGGAGCCATGTATTCAAGTTTAGAATTTGAGCAAATTGAAAAGAAAGTCAAATTGAAAAGAAAACGAGGAGATGTAATAACCGAATCTTTATTTTGAATGAAGTACTAATTAAGAGATGATTGAAGAATTGTTAATTAAGCATTATTAAGAAATTGAAAATTCGTGATCATCTTTTTGGGATCCACCGAATTTAAAATGGACCACCCGATCTACTTCAGATTACATTATCCTGAAAAATCCAACTAGACGAATGAGATTATTACACATGACAGATAAGATTGATTTCGGATCTTCTGAACTAGTCCGGATGCAGCCTACAAATGGAAGCTGATTCTTTTGTTTCATACAACGCATTCTCTCAGCTACTCTCTCTCAAGTTCTAGTCATATACCTTAGGTTTTCTACCCAGTTTCTAGGGCAATTTAGTGGTGAGAAGCTTCAAAGCTAGTGTCGACTCGACGAGGGGTCGGTGAATCGGGACACACAGATCGAGACATCATCAGCAGGCTGACGACGGACAAGGTATAATCCTAAAGCCTTAAATAGTGATTTAAGGATCATTAGGAAAAACTTCGAATCATGTTTGGTAATTCAGGATCAGGCTTGATAATGATTCATTATGTTGGTATTGTCTAGGTTCAGACGTGTAAACTTTCTGCCAGATTGTTTTAGTTAGGTACGTGATGTACTGACTGAGATATCCAAGCGTAGTATACACTTTTATATACTACATATTTATCTGTTGTATGATACATGTTTTACTGCTTTGGCATACTATGCATGACATATCATGTTGGGCCTGATATCTTTTGAGATATACCTCGTTTGTCGGGACCGCTCAGCCCTGTTCCATAAAGTTCACGTCTTGATGATGAGTGCGGGAGCCAAAACATGCTAAGGACAAATCAGAGAATACACACTCAGGCGCCTCTAGACTGAGCATTAGATTCTTGATTTGATCCTTGATATCCGAGCATATTGCTTTCACATGCATCATATCAGTTTGTATACTCGTACGTTCTCGTATTGGGTGATTGTTGCTCATGTCCTTGTTTTCATATTGAGCACCTCATTCCACGGGACAGATCTTAGGTTGGACGGTTCGGACGGCCAGAATAGTGGACAGAGCAGTTGCGTTTTCGGTGGTGAATTAGTTGAGGTTTTAATTGGTTTCTCGTATTCTCGTGCAAGATTATGTTTTCGATATGGTTGTATTAACTTTTAAGACTGATTATTGTTCTGTTTCGTTTGGGTTGTAAGATGATTAAGTTATTTGGTTTCCGCCGTTTAATTGTTAATATCAAATTTTAAATTTAGCATGCTTATTAGTATGTTCAGTAGGAGCTCGGGTAAGAGCGCTACAGGAGCTGTGTGATGCTCCTTAAATCAATCGTGTATCATGCGATGATAATGAGAAAAAAGAATTTGAAGCACGACTCTTACGCGGATCATTGCACGAAGCCGTGTCGTGCTGTGCCGTGCAAGATCCAAGCAAATCTCGGTAAATTCGGAAAAAATCTTGGAAGAAATCGACTTCATCTTGAACGTGATTTGAGGGAAGTTTAGGAAAGAAATTACTCGATTTTCATATTTCATATGGGAACAAATAAACATAAGATTTTTATTTTATTTTAACTTTTGAACTCAGCACTTTTTAAAAAATTCTCTCCTCAGCACAACCAAGTTTTCATAGCTTTCACTATGTTTTCACACCCAGCTTTTTTAGATCAAAAGTTTCGTGCAGATTTATGGCCTTTTGTGGCTGAGTTGTAATTCTTAGTTGAGGGAGACGATACCTTGAAATTTATTTGCTCGTGAGATTTGAGTAAGTGGTTCGTTGTTTAATTTCTGTTTGAATATAAGTGTTTGTTTGAATTATTGATAGCCTGATCACCTGGTAATATACTTTGATGCTACGTTCAATGTTTAATCCATAATTGTTTGATCCCTCTAACTTGTCAAGTATCAAATATTAGTAACTTTCTGCTTTTCAATTTATTAATTCGTAGAGAAAACACTTGACTAAATTAAACATAATCGCTTGTATTTGTGTTGTTTAAACTCAACAATCTCATTAGTTTTAAATGCTAACTTTGATTTAATCTTACTCGTTTTTATTTTGGTCATTTAATTGGTAATGGTTAAAGTAGATCGCTTGTTTCATTTTAACCAAAACTAAGGTAACAAAGATATTAAATTTTCAATGATGAATATTCAAATACAAATTAAATTTAAAAGCTTCGATAATCGAGTCAATAAATTCCAAGGATGTAGTTTACCGAAACCAAGGTTTGTTTTATTGCTTAGAATTTTTTTTTTTTTTGATAAAAGACTATTTTTATTATAATAATTAGAGATTACAAGATAATGCAGATGAGTAATCCGCGATCAATTACACGGATGCGTGATTTTCGAACTACTACTCCGACAATATAAATTTCCAGTCCCTAACTAAGTCTGATATACTTAAATGATTAAATTCTTTGATGCTCGACGTCCATGATGCAATCCTGAATTTTATTTTCTCCCATATTTGATCAACTGAGTCGTGCGTATCTTCAAAGATTCTCCTATTCCTTTCCAACCATAAGGACCAGAATACGCCGTGAAGTATCATGTACCAGAATTCCTTATATTTAGGTGGTAAGGGGCATTCTGAATCGGAACAGAATAGTTCTTTAGCCTGGCTTGGAAGGACCCATTGAACTCCCATTTCTCTTTGAACTTTAATCCAAATGCTTCTGGAGTATGAGCAATGCAGAAGAATGTGATCATGATGCTCTTCATCCTGACGACATAAACAACATCACTGAGGCCTTAGAACGCAGTCCCTCCACCTTTTTTGCACGCTGTCACACGTAGGCAGCTTCCCCAATGCCACAATCCACGAGAAAATCTTTACCTTATGCGGGACGTGCACTTTCCAGATTTTTTGGAAGTAAATGAATTGTGGAAAATCAGATGAAAGGAAAAAGGAGTAATAAAAAGATTTAACAGAGAAAAGCCCTGACGAATCCCCCAACCAAACCCTATAATCCTGAGAACCCAACTGCAGTCTAACTCCCTCTAAGACTCCTAACAAAATGGTAAACTCACCTAACTCTTCCTCTGATAAATCCCTCCTAAACCTCCCATCCCAAGTGAAAGAAGACGAACCCCCAGGATGAGCGACATGAACAAAATGGCAGATAGGTTTGTTTCTTGAGGCACAAACACGAAACAAGGCAGGAAATCTAGACCTAAACGACACCCCTCCCGCGCAGACATCCTCCCAGAAACGAATGATGTTTCCCTGATTTGGCACCACCCTAATAAGTTGATGAAAAGCCTGGTAAGACCGAGAGATAAATTTCCAAGGACTTCTAAAAGTTTTCCTCTCCGCCAACCCCAGATCCCACCCGTTTTCCTGTAACCCATATATGCTTTTGATGACTTTTTTCCACAACGTCTCCCTCTCCACCGAACATCTCCACCACCATTTACCGAGAAGAGCCTTATTTCTCAGACAAATATTCTCCATTCCCAAACCACCTTTTTCCTTTGGTTTACACACTTGCTTCCAACCGACAACGTGGCAATGTTTCTCCCCTTCGTCACCATCCCACAAAAAATCTCTCATTATTTTTTCCATTTTTGCAGCCTCTTTGCTGGGAACTCTGAAAAGGGACATGAAATAAGACGGCATTGCACAAAGTACCGCCTTTATCAAAATTAGGCGACCACCTCTAGATAGAAACGACTTTTTCCAACTAGCTAGTTTCTTAGCCATTTTCGAAATAACCGGTTCCCAAAACTCCGATTTTGTGGGATTACCTCCCAATGGTAACCCTAGATACTTGATTGGCCACGTCTCTTTACGTCTCTTTTTGTGCCCCCGAAAGCGATTGCCATTTCATCTACTTCATCTTCCGAGAAATTCAATCCCAGCACAACACTCTTCCCCATATTAATTTTCAGCCCTGAATGTTTAACAAATTTTTTGAGTATATCCACTATTATCATCACATCATTCTTTGAATCCGCAAAGAACAAAGCATCGTCTGCAAATTGTAAATGCGAGATTTGTAGCTTGTCTTTTCCTATTTCCAGCCCCTTCAACTCATTATCTTGCCTTGACTTGTCCACAATTCTCCCCAACACATCGACAACTAAGTTGAAAAGAAAAGGTGGTGATGGATCGCCTTGTCTTAGCCCTCTATCCCCTCTTATTTTCCCACATGTTCTTCCATTTATAAAAATCGAGAATGAAACGTTAGAAACGCATCCTCTAATCCACCTCCTCCATCTCTCACCGAATCCTTTATGTTGTAGCACTAGGTCTAAAAATTGCCAGTCGACATTATCGTAAGCTTTTTCCAAGTCAATTTTCAGCATCCATCCCTTCTTTTTCTTCCTGCGATATTCTTCCACAATCTCATTCGCAATGAGGCAACAATCCAATATCTGTCTTCCCTTGATAAATGCGCACTGGTTCTCCGCAATTGTGTTACCCAAAGCCTTCTTCAATCTGTTAACCAATACCTTTGCCAATATCTTATACAAGCTCGTAACCAAACTAATTGGTCGAAAATCGTTTATCTTTCGCGCATCATTTTTCTTTGGAATGAGACAAATGTAAGTTTCATTAGTAATTCCATTGATAATTCCATCATTAAAGAATTCAGCGAACACTTTTAACAGATCAACTCGCAATGTATCCCAGTTCTTTTGAAAGAATGCCAAAGTGAATCCATCCGGCCCCGGCGCTTTTGTCCCATCACAATCAAACACAGCTTTTTTAATCTCTTCCTCCTCAAAATGTTTTTCCAGCTCCTCCGCATCGTCTCTCTGTATCGGTGCCCAATCCAGCCCATTAATTCCACTCCCCGGCTCAGCCGAACTCCCCCCTTCCCCCTCTGCCTTCCTAAACAACTTCTGGTAAAAATTGATAATTTCGTGCTCAATTTGCTTAGAATTTAATTTTTATTTTCTTGGTAGAAGCCAATTTTATGAAAATCCCCATTTTCAATTTATTGTTTTATATTCAGCGCAATAAACTTGCACCTCCTCATGGGAATGATGTATATTCACACTACTACATATTTATTGATTTTATTGACTGGAGTAAATCTGGACTTGACACAACTATTCTTTACCGCATCTCGTCCAAAACTGCTTTTCTTTCTCTCCATTTCCCGGCATAATTATCTCTCGATATACCATAGTTATTTAGGACGCAAGGCGTACTAAAGCTCTAGGGTACCCTGGAGCCTGAAGCGCAAGGCGCGAGGCGAAACGCACACTTTATCGAAGTAAAGTGCATTTGTCATAAATTTTAAATTTCAATATATATAAAGTCATTTATACTAATATTACACGTATTAAATATTTTTCACAAATATAGCAAACATTATAAATAAAAATTCATTAATAGATAATGTAGCGTAAATCATGAACAGAAAAAAAAACTGTAATCATTTAAAATTCATTAATAAGCCATCAATTCATAGTATATTAAGAAAAAACTTCAAATCTCTAAATCATCAAATTCCTCTTCATCTTCCTCAACTATATATATATTTTTTTGATACGAAACTACTTTTCATTATAATAATAGTGTGGATTACAAAGGATAGTAATCCTAATAAATTAAATAAAAATTACAATAAAAACAAAGATCTTAAATCAACAACAAACATAATTCCAATCCCTAATCACATCCGCAATAAGTAAATGTTTGAACTCCGGTAACATCGTTGTCCGTGTCGCGACCCTGAGTCTAATCTTTGCCCATACATCGTCCAGAGACTCTGCCGAATCCGCAAACACTCTATTATTCCTTTCCAACCACAGAGTCCAAAAGATGCAGTGCACCGTCAAGAGCCAGAATCTGTTATTCCTTCTTCCGTCTGCCATAGTAATGTCCATGATAAACAAGCCCCGAGCCTTTCTTGGAAATGTCCAGTCGAAACGAAGTTCTTGCAGAACTCATCCAAATTGCATGTGAAAATGAACAGTGCACCAGAATATGATCTTGGTTCTCTTCATATCTCCGGCATAGATTACACCATTGCGGTCTTAATGCGCAATCAGGCCACCTTTTCTGCAACATGTCGCTAGTCGGTAGTTTCCCCAACGCCACTATCCACGAGAAGACTTGGACCTTGTGCGGGATCGGTATTTTCCAGATATTTTCATGGTATGGAAATGAAGGGAAAGCTGTAAGCGGGAAAAAAGAAACATAGAAAGACCGAACAGAAAAAAACCCCGACGGATCCCCCAACCACACTCTAAAATCAGTCGTACCATTCTCCAACCTAACCGTTTCTAAAATCCCCAATAGTTCAGCAAATTCCTCTAATTCTACCTCACTTAAGGGTCTCCTGAAACGCAAATCCCACTGGAAAATATTATTGTTCATTCCCAAAACATTTTCCTCTAAAAAACTTTTGATTGGTTTATTCACGGTTGAAGAAATTAGAAAAAGAGATGGAAAACGATCTTTGAACGACAAATCACCACCACCCCAGATATCTTCCCAAAAACGTATCAAGTTCCCCCCTTTTAAAACCACCCTAATCAAAAATTCAAAAGTCGAGTACGATCGAGAAAAAAACTTCCAGGGGCTTTTGAAGGTAGAGTTCCTCGCCAACCCCACATCCCAACCATTATCCTGAAGACCATAGATACTCTTGATAACTCTTTTCCACAACGAATCTTTTTCCACCGAACATCTCCACCACCACTTTCCAAGAAGTGCCTTGTTCGTCAAGCATATATTCCCCAGCCCTAGTCCTCACCTGTCCTTAGGCTTACAAACTTGTTTCCACCCAACGACATGGCAATGTGTCTCCCCATCCGCTCCGTCCCACAAAAAATCTCTCATCAATTTTTCCATTTTTTTCGCCACCCCAATTGGCACTCTGAAAAGTGACATATAGTAAGTCGGCATCGCTCCTAAAACTGCCTTAATCAAAGTGAGACGACCACCTCTTGAGAGGAAAGACTTCTTCCAACTTGCCAGTTTCTTAGACATTTTAGATATTACGGGCTCCCAAAATTCAGCAGACTTGGGGTCACCTCCCAAAGGTGCCCCAAGGTACTTTATCGGCCAAACCTCTCTTTTGCATCCAATTAAACGTGCCATATCCACAATTTCCTCTTCCAAGACATTTAAACCCAAGACAACGCTTTTTTCCAAATTGATTTTCAGTCCTGATTTAACAGTGAAGTTATTGAGAATTTCCAACAGTGCTAAAAGATGTCTATCCGACTGGACAAAAAACGTGTCATCTGCGAATTAGATATGAGATATTTCGATTTTTTCTCTCCCTACCACCCATCCTCTTACCTCATTCAATGTCTTTGCCTTATCAACCAAACGACCCAAACAATCAATCACAAGGTTAAAGAGAAAAGGGGATAGTGGATCCCCTTGACGAATGCCTCTCTCCCCCTGGAATTTTCCCCGCGGTCTACCGTTGATGAAAATTGAAAAGGAAACATTGGAGACACAACCTTTAATCCACGACCTCCATCTTGTCCCAAAACCTTTCATTTGCATCACATAATCAAGAAATCTCCAATCAACGTTGTGGTAGGCTTTTTCCAAATCAACCTTAAAAACCCAACCTTTCTTTTTTTTCCTGCGATGTTCTTCAACTATCTCATTCGCTATCAGACAACAATCCACAATTTGTCTTCCCTTAATAAAAGCGCACTGACTCTCTGAAATTGTCTTTCCCAAAACATTCTTCGATCTATTTGCCAAAACCTTTGCCAAAATCTTATACAGACTCGTTGTCAAGCTGATTGGGCGGAAATCTTTAACTTTGGTTGCATCTTGTTTCTTTGGGATAAGGCATATATATGTTTCATTAGTAATGGCATTAACAATGCCACCGTTAAAAAATTCAGCAAACACCTTAACTAAATCCGCTTTTACCGTATCCCAATTCATCTGAAAGAAGGCCATCGTAAATCCATCCGGCCCTGGTGCTTTGTTCCCATCACAATCGAAAACAGCCCTCTTAATCTCATCTTCAGAAAATTCAATCTCCAACTCCTCTGCTTCATTCGTATCTAATGGACACCATTCCAATCCGTCGAAACCCCCACCACCCACGTCAGATTTCCGGTATAGATTTTTGAAGAAGTTGACAATGTTTTCCTCGATCTGTTTATCTTCCGTAATCAACGACCCATCTTCCAACTCTACCTTTTCTATTAATGTTCTGTTTCTACGATTGTTGAGTAAAGCATGGAAGAATCTTGAATTTTGGTCACCTTCCCTTAGCCATTTCACTTTTGCTTTTTGACTATCCATTTGAAATTTTCTAAACGACAACACCTCAAGTTCCGTCCTCCTTTCCTTTCTTTCCTCGTGAAGACTTTCTGACCACGATCCCTCAGCCTCCAAACCATCCAATTGATTTATTCGATTAACCACCTCCGTGTATCTAACACCCACATCAACAAAGACCTCCTTATTCCATTTAGAAACCTCGGCCTTCATCCCCTTGAGTTTCGACATGAACTTAAAACCGTCCCATCCCCGAGCAACCCCATTATTCCACCAAGACCTCACCAATTCTTTGAGCTTATGATGGGACAACCAAGTGTTTTCAAATCTGAAAGAAGCAGGACCCCACCTTAACTTAGCTGTATCAAGTAAGATGAGGCAATGATCCGATGTGATTCTTGGTAAGACCGTTTGTCTGTAGTTTGGAAAAATCTCCATCCAACCCCTCGAAAAGAGGTATCTATCAAGTCGGCAGCAAATAGGTTGAGCTCTGAAATTCGACCATGTGAACTTTGCGTTTAACAAAGGTGGATCGTGTAAACGCAACTCTCCTATCAACTTATCAAAACAGGACATACTCGTAGTATTGGAAAGACTGTTCAGCTTTTCTCCCGTATTCCTCACCACGTTAAAGTCACCTCCCAAACACCATTTGTCTCCGCAAATAGAATGCAACCCCGCAATCTCCTCCCAAAATAACTCTCTCTTTCTTGATTGAACAGGTCTATATATTGCTGAGAACCACCATCTGATCTGATCACTCCCCTCTATCTCAATTGACACCGAGAACTCCCCTATCAAATTGTCGGTGACTCCCACTACTCTAGGATCCCACAACACCAAAATACCTCCAGATCTCCCATTTTACGGTAAACAGACCCAATCCACGAATCTAGATTTCCACATGCTTGCCACGAATCTTCTATCTATCAATTGTTTCTTTGTTTTTAAAAATACAACGATATCCGGGTTTTCCTTCCGAATGACTTTTCGAATCAATTCTCTCTTCCGTGCTGCTCCCCCTCCCCTAATGTTCCAAGAGCAAATCTTCATAATAACTTTGAGGGACCCTTCAACATCGAAACTTTCTCGTAATTTACCCCAAACCTCAATCTTTGCAATTCTCTATTCAAAAGACCAGTAGATTTCTTGACTCCTCCCCAACAATAAGATTCTGAATTCCCTCTTTGAACCTCAATTGTAGTACTGTCGGCCTCAGCAGCCCCTGTAAGAACATTGTCCTCGGTACTCGACTTTTCATCTACCTTTAGGCCCCCTCCACCTAAATAGCCACTAGACAACCCGAGGACAGAAAAAGAAGATGGAAAGAAAGCATGAAGTTTGAAGGAATGGTTAAGAAACGAAGATTGGATTCCGGAAAAAACCTGTCCCGCTGAATGTGCCGCATCTTCCCGTGGAAGTTGCGCTGGTATTGGAGGCGGCGCGCACTCTGATGAAAATAGCCCGTGGATATCCCCCAGCACTCCTACCGTTTGGTCCGATGCATCAGATTTTTCAGAAACAACGCTGTCTGTGTCTTCTAATTCGGACTCTCCCTCGAACAAATCATCATGTGAATCATTGAACAAACAATCTTCTTCGTCTTCCATACCAAAATCTCCCAGCTTGCTATCTTCCTCAAACTTGAATAAGTCTGAACTTGTCTGACCGCATTTGACAATGGCAGGCTTAACTGCCGAAGTGCCTTCATTCAATCTTCGAGTGTAGACTTTCCCATATGAAGGCAACTGTACCTTGACATTGACGGTATTGACCCTGATAACTTGCTCATCGGCTCCTACATTATTCATGGATTGGATCGGTGAGCTGCTAAATCTTGAAACTTCCTTTGGGTTGATGTTCTTTAGAATTTTGATTGCCTTATCCCCCGGACTCGTTGTTGACGATGCACTCTTTTCATCTGACCCTTTTTGATTTTTATCTAACTGACAATTCCCCTGCCCATCTGTTAGATCAAAAGTATCTACCCGGATCCGAATGTCAAAAATCTGCCCTTCCAGCTGAAATTTCATCTTATTGCAAACAAACCCTCCTTCCGTGCCTTTCACCTTAATCCTTGCTGCCCCTAAGTCTGTGAGTAGTAGTGTTTCCGCGCCTATGTCGATCAGCCCCCCGCATTGATCCCCTATGCTTTTGAAGGTTTCTTTCGACCATAGATTCCATGGTAGTCCAAAAATCCTAACCCAACTGTTGCAACATTTGTCCACCGTATCCGCGGTATTGATATTCGGTTTCCAAGCCTCGAAATTCAAGGACACCCCATTGTCAAAGAATCCTTTCTTCAGCTTTAGATAATAAGCATACTCGCAAGGGTCGGAGGGCCACCAAACCGCTTTGTTAGCTTGGAATGGAAATAGTTCAACCACCTTGTTTGTGTATTTTGCTAGGCCATTTTTTATCTGATCCCACGAGCTATTCACTCTTCCCCTAGTAACAATTAGTGCTTCATTCCACTTCCTAACCGTCATCGGCCTGTCACTTCCTTCCTTATTTTTCAGCAGTCCTTGGCTACCCTCCTCCACCTTTTTAATGTTAACTTGGATTGCTTTGTTCCATCTTGTCTTAGCTGAACCGTATCTTAAGGTAGGCTGAAGCACATTCCTGTCAGAAAACCCCGATAACAACCTTTTTAGTGTATTTAGGATTTTATTCCAGCCCCCTGCTTTAAACCCGCTAGGAACGATCGTGATCTGTTTTCGACCTCTGAAACTGAACTTAGTAATCTCTAAGAAACTTCCGCGCTTGTTTGAAAATCTTTGAATAGTTAAGACCGCATTCCTGCCCCTGAAACGATGGAAATCCTTGCCCGAGACAGGATTAAAGATGAATTCCTTGAACCTTAAACATATCTAGCTAGCTTCTTCTCGGTCCAAATCCAGCAAATAGGTTGCGTTCCTCGTTTTTTCAGACCACCAAACAGACAAGTCCCCATTTCCCGATCTCAGGTTGAAAATTTTCTGTTCAATGAAGACTTCATCCGTGGAGTTTTTCCTTAAACCAGCATGCGTTCTTGAGTGTATCACGGTGTTCATCTTTTTGCAGACGAAAAACAAAAGTGCCTACTGGGAAGCGAAAATAACCACCCGTTTCTTGCGCACAAGGAAAAAACCAATTACTAGAATCGAAGAACTCCCACGGAAGAAAGGACATCCCGCGCGAAATAAGTTTCCGAAGAGAACCGAAGGAATTTGGATAGGAAACGAAAAAGGAAAAACAAGAGTAAGTTACTCAGATTTCGCCGCCGGCGATGAAGTCGGCGCCGGTGACGGTAGAAGGCAGCGACGCCTTACCTCAGCGACAGGGAAACATGGAAGGAAAACCGGAAAGAAACGATGGGGCGCAAGAGAGGAGAGAGCATTTTTTAAAAATTCTCTCTCTAGGGCTTTTTTTACTAAAAATATATCTTCCTCAACTATATCATCATCATCTTCCAAAACATGGTGAGTCGTGAGTGTAAAAGAAATTAGAGTAAAAGTTTGCATAGAGGATTACGGTATAATCTAAATCATCAAATTCTTCTTCATCTTCCTCAACTATATCATCATCATCATAGAGGGAAGATGACAGTTAAAGTTTGCATAAAGTACTTCTGAACTTTCTCATAAAAAAGTCTTGCATAAATGAGTGACAACATGGTTCTTTTATCATTAAATAACCATGAGCTTTGCTAATTGGGCTTCAATTTTAGTTGGGCTTGAGTTAAGTTTTACTTGCTTACAAAATATCAGCCCACTTCTTTAAAGCGCACGCTTCTGTGCCTCTCGGATGCCACGCGCCTAGGCAGAGGCGCACGCTTTAACCGCGCTTGTTTCAAGTGTTGCGCCTGGTAATAACCCAGGCACAATGAGTGAGCCTGCCATTGCTTGTCAACCAAGCGCATGCTTTTAATAACTATGCGATATACTAACAAGACTGTTACCCCCCTCAGTAGGAGTACATGAAGAATAGCTTATGGCTTTCTTGTCTTTCCTCGTATTCAGACATAAGCATTACGAGTGTAAACTTTCCAAACCGAGCCCTTGGTGATAGCGGAGGCCATTTAAACCTCTCTTTGACCTACAAATTTTACTGCTTTTCAAATTTCCCAGGAAATGTTGTGGAATGTCCATGTGTATTTCTTTCAAGTTGCCTTGGAAGAAAACATTCTTAGCATCAAACTGCTCCAAACTCCATTTGAAATTAACCGCTGGGGATAATAAAATTCTTACTACATACATCTTGGCTACTGGAGCAAACTTCTCTTGATAATCAAATCCATAGTTATGTGGATCCTTTGCAATGAACCTAGCCTT
This sequence comes from Primulina huaijiensis, assembly GCF_012295235.1. Classification (NCBI taxonomy): domain Eukaryota; kingdom Viridiplantae; phylum Streptophyta; class Magnoliopsida; order Lamiales; family Gesneriaceae; genus Primulina; species Primulina huaijiensis. The sequence continues at coordinate 16,822,296 of NC_133319.1, forward strand.
GTATCTTTACAAATAGCCATCTGAACTGTACTTATCACAAACGCTCGTTTGCATACCACAACTTTCAACAATTTCCAATATTGGATTTTTTTTTCCAGTGCCTCCATTTCAAGCTTCATAGCAGGTCTTCAGTTCTCATTGGATAATGCCTCAAACAAAGTATTAGGAAGGCGACTGTTCTCTAAACTTGTGAGGAAATTTCTATGTGACAGTGAAAATTTGACAAAGGTCACAAGTTTTGCTATCGGACAAAGAGGATGTTTTGGTAAATTCTCTTGTTCCTTTCCTAATACCAACATGAATATCATGATCATGGCCTGGTTGGGAAACATGGTTTTTTTTGGCCGTACATACCACATTCTTAAGATCAAGAGTTAGTGCTGGGTTTATTCCTTCATAAGTACACCCAATCAAATCGCACATTCTTAAGATCAAGAGTTAGTGTTGGGTTTATTCCTTCATAAGTACACCCAATCAAATCGCACAGATTCAGGAATGCTGTTGGGTTAAGGATTCAGTGAGTGTTGAGATCAAAGTGGCTCTTGGATGAAGGGCTTGGCATAGCAAGTGCTGAGATCAAAGTCGGGATTGAAGTCCTAGTTGTTGAGGTCCTGAGGATAAGTCAGGTGAGAACAAATCCCCATCCTAATCTTTGAGGGAATAATTGCTACCCCTGGAGATATGGTTGGTTAAAATATGGTTTTTGTCTTCAAAGTTAAGATCAACTGAAACAAAGAATTTCTTTGTCGGTGGATGAGTTAACCCTAGTAGCTTTTTTAAGTTGATGAATACCAAACAAACACACATTTAACAGCTCTAGCATCTAACTTCCCCCAGTTATTACTTCATTTCTTTCTCCAGCAGTATCTTGTTTTTACATCATTTGATTAGAATTACTGTAGACAGAACAAGTAAAAATGAGATCCTTTAATCCTTGGAAACATTAAAGCCTTAGTTTGTCGAAAGACATTTCCCACTTAATTTCGAAAAAGAAAAGAAAAATCGACAAAGAAGCCAGAAAAGGATTTCTATGCTTAGCTCAATCCACATTAAACACCAGATCATGGGTCTTGTCGAGAAGGTTGAGTCGATTGTCACAATAGGATCGTGCTTAAAGGAACTGTATGGAAATTGAATAGAACAAATAAATTCAACTAGGCATGCTTACGGTTCCACTTTTGACCCGTTCTAGACCAAACAAGCCGGGAACCTGTTCCGGTTCCATGGCTAAACACTCCGAACCGTGAAACTGGTTTCGGGTTGGATCAATCCAGTTTCGGATCTAATTTGAGCCGTTGCCACAGTACATTTTATTTTATTATAAAAAATATAAGAGCTATGGCAATGTCCCGGAACAGGTCCAGTTCCTGGTACAAATACATGGAACCACCTCGAGCCTATATTTTATATAGATTCGGGGTGGTTCCAGGGCCAGTCGGACCGGTTCCGGTTTTGAATTAACCGTAGAGATTCCAAACCGATTCCGGTTCAACCCACCCCCTTAAGCATCCTTATATTCAACAGCATGTAGTCACCCCCTATGATCAACCCAGTACTTTAGTCAATCGTGTTTAATGTTTTTCAAATGACCTGGTGTTCAATCAGAGAATTAGACATCTGAATGAAAGAAGTTCAATCTTGACAGGGGCAGTTTTCAATGTTCTAAAACTTTGGTATGCCATGCTCACATGAAAAGTAAAATCACGTACCCACTATCTCTTATCCCTCTCAACCAATTTCGTATGTCAGCTTCATTTGATTCTGAACAAGCTTCCTTCCCGGTATCAAATTGAGATCCATCAGTAAAAGTTATTCCAGCCTTGTGTGGCAATTTGTGCTTTCCTTCTCCAAGAAGACTGATTCTTTCGACGTCACTCATTATCATTGCCGCCTTAATTTCACCGGGGAGAGCTTGAGATACAGAGGGAGACCAAAGAGAATGTATTGATCGAAGTAGCTGGAGATTAAAAAAAAAAAGCAATAATCATCTGTAAGTTAATATAGGGAGTGAATTATCAGTACCAAAAGGATTCAATTATAATTTTAATTCTGATAAAAAAAAAAATGAAGCAGAAGGATCAGATATATCTTCCTTACTTTAAGAAGTGGAGGTAGCAACCATAAAAGATGGGAGGCCATTGGGTGCGCAGTAGGAGAATTTGTTTTTGAACTATTATCTGAACTCAAGCTGCCTTTTCTAAACCCACTCCTTTTAAGTGCCTTCTCAAAGAACGTTACCATATGAAATATTGACCACATATATTGTGTTTCAGCACAGAGTTGAACTAAGCCGGTTGGGTTAGACAAGTATGCATCTTGCCATTCTGCCTGAATCCACTGTTTGCTTAATGGCTCAAGCAACCAAAGCAAAACTTCGTGTTGCTGTTGATCTCTGAACAGTTTAGAGACATAAATTAACTGGATTGTATAAGCTTCATCAAGGAATAGATATAGAAAAAAATTTCACTGAAGTGGTTACCCAGCAGAAGCAGCCATAACAAGAAATGCTTCGCCTAGAAGATTTTGCTCAGCACGAAGCAGAACACCTTCATTTCGCAAATATGTCATAGTGCTTGCAATTCCCTGTAAAAGAACTCTATATAAATGAACATTTTAATTTATCTCTGCAAGTTTTAGTGATGAAAATTCTCATGATTGCCATAATTTCTGTCTAGTATCCACACCAATATTAAAATCCCTAACAGCCCTAATTAGGAAGAAAACTCAGAATCACAAATTGAACATAAATTCACAATCCACTTGAGGATGAGAGTTTAAAGGACCAGGGTGAAACTAGAGTTTGCTGCTTGTAGGCGAAATTAAGCATCAAAAAATATGAGTTAGAGCATTTACTTTTTCATGTCTCATTCTTTCTTAGATAGTTCTTAAATAACAAAAGTCAAGCAACATATCTTCAATGGTATTTAACACCGACAGCTGAGCACACGTGATATATTCACGTTAAGTACTGTAATAAGCATTCAGCCCCTAACTGCTTTCCTTCCCCTTTCTACTCCAAAATTCAAATATTTATAAGACATGAAAGAAACAGTTCTAATGTTGTGAATTGTGATATGAGATGATTAACTTTTTGCCACAAAAGAAACCATTGTAATTTTGTCTCTAAGATATTTTACCACTTACAAGCATAGTAATTTTGCTCCTGACTAAGTGAATTCACAAAATAAGTACCTTCATGTGAGGCAAAAGGCTTTCATTAGCAGCTTTAGCGATTCTAATGAAAGATGTACATATTTGCAATCTTGCACGACGAGCTGAGCTTGTAGATGGATCCTACAGATATTGGTTGGGGCTCAGCATGAACGAGTGAACCATAGGATGTATACAATATTTGAAACAAGGTAAAAGGATTACCTTAACCATGAAAGGCAGGGAGTTTAAAAGCTCGAACAATTTATTGATTACACTGCCAACAGCATCTGGATAATACCTCAAGAAAGGACCAACTGCGTCTAAATAGCGACCAAGAACTTCCACCAATTCCGGTTCAGACCATTTCAATGAGATAAGTTGTTGAAGCAGACCTTCAGTCGACAATAAGAATATCAGAAGAAATTAGAAAACTAATATTAGTCTTCAAATATACCAGCTCATATTTACCAAACCTTCAAATACTTGGTGCAATGAAAGCTGAGCCTCAGTTTTGATCTTTCCATACTCATTTGATCCATCAAAAATTGTACCGACAACATTTTCTAAAGCCAAATGCATGCTTTCAATTACAGCCAAATTCTGTATACACGGCCATGAAATTATGACAATTGTGAAATGAAAATCATTAGAATGTGATCACAGAACGTGATTATCAACAAATTAGAGAAAGTGAAGATCAAACAGAGGGAAAGAGTACAGAAGTGTCCATAAGACTTACTTTAGTAGGTGCAGGCACAAGCAAAAGACTCCTTATAATCTCAGTTATTCTATCAGATGCTTTAGTGGCGGTAACTAGTGGCTTTTCAGATGCAATCAAACGGATCAACTCCAACTGTATGGACAAAGAAAGGCCACTATTTGAATTATATAAGACATCTTCCAACCAATCAAACTTGAGATAAACTTTTCCTTACAAAAATTCTCTCATAGAAGAGTAAAGAAATCAAGCTCAAAATACAAGAGCTCGAGTCTCTCAAGCATGGCCTATGAACTGGCTTGCAAGCTCGGATCTTCTTTGTAAGAATTGTTCATGAGCATGATTGCAAGCTTAGAGATACATCTATATGTAAAATTCATATTGATATTTACATAATAATATTATTAACATATATAACAGTACAAAAAATGATTTCATTTTATATTATTAAAATATAAAAGAATATTTTGAATTTTATTTTGAGATGGAGAGCGAGCTTGTGAGCTCATGAATACCTTTTAGCTCGAACTCAAAAAATGCTAAGATCTATTGCGCTTGAATCGGTTTGGTTCGTTGGGCTCACAAGCAGACTCACCTCCTCTTACAACTCAAATCTCCCATGTCATAATATCCCATATTAAATTGCATTCTTATAAATATTAATTTGATGTGATATTTATGCAATAATCTTCCATGTAGCAGCCAAGTTCTCCTTGTTTACTAAATGTAATAATATACTAGGTAAGAGCAATTATTACAATATACTGTCCCCCCCTCCCCCTCCTTCAAAGAATAACTAAAGGAGAATATTAGTTGTTAAAATTTTATGGTCGGAACTTTGAGTAAATAGGGCAGTCAGATGCCTTCGATGCTAAAAAGTCATAAGCGTGAACACCAGTGCAGATCAACAGGATATATTATCTCCACTTGCCTAGAAAAAAAATTTTAGACAGCTAACAATGATATATTGTCCTTAGATTTTTAGTTCAACCTCTCATCAGATCAGCTTTTCCAATATGAGAAAAATCTAAAAACTACAAGTACAAAGAAACTAATGATCCGACCCACCATACAATACCAATATACATTAACCAGTAGAAAAAGCAAGAAGATATCACAATGCCAGTTCCTGCTGAAAAGGAAACCAACCAAACTATCTTGACATGAAAATTTTGAGTGAACTAAAGCATTGACACTTGAATCCAGTAACGTAAACCCTTGTTGTCCCTCAAAAAACGACAGTGGCTATCTAGGTAAAGTAAAGGAAGCAACATCCCGCACAAAAGTTCTCTATTTTAAATGCCTTTCCAAATGCAACTATTAAGATAAGGATACCCACTAAATCGGTCTTTCACGTTCTCCAAGCAATCAGCCTTTGATGTTCTCTAAATATTAAGACTGGTGAAAACGAGAGAAATTAGGAAAACATGTACTATACAAAAGGACTTCAGAAAGTTGATCCATAAGCTTGTTACGAAATTTGAAATGCCTATATATTCCGAGAATGAACCGGGTGAAAGAGCTTTCTTTGGGTGCAACAAATTTTCATTTTTTTGAAGCTAGAAAATTTGTTTCGACTGTTTAAGTGAAGTTTGACGCAAAAGTTACTAGACACACGTAGTATGCTTATGCTACTCCATCTACAAATCACACCGTTTCCAAACACCAAGTTCCATCAATAAGATGGTGAACGGATGGATTGCCAAATTTAAAAATGCTGCATTGAAACTTCAATAAAAAGTTAGTACAGCTATAAAAGGAGTAATTAAGTGAAAAAAATTTGATAACAAAGGGTCACCATGTCAAACATACAAGTCTTGAACGATATTGGCTGAAATCCACTTTGCTGTCAAAATCATCACTCCACAACTCCAAGGATCTATCAGTTAGAGCCAACCCAGGATGAACTTTTTCTTTTCTCAGCATTCTTTGAAAAGATATGTCTAATATAGCACTACATACTTCATCATTTACCAAAGCTAACATCTTTCTCTTTTCACCATCAGCATTGGTCGGGCAAGCATTCAAGCCATCAGCAGAAAGATCTTGAACGCCAGCAGTCTTGGATTTGAACATCAAGTCACGAAGCAATGCCTATCATAGCAAGAAGAAAAGACAATTATTCAGAAATCTTAAGAGTCCATGAAACTTCAAAAGTCACCACTATGTGTTTTGCAGATAATACCAGCCAAAAGCGGAGAGATTCGTAGTGAAGCACGAGCTTAAAATGTCGGAAAAAGCCCAGCATCTGCAAAGTTAAGAAACATACTAAAGGAATCAAATCTAAAGGATAATTTATTATGAACACACAATTCTTTAATTGTAATTTTCATCTTGATATGCTAATAACAGAGGCATAGGTTATATTGGTTGAGGAGTAAATTTTAACTTCAGTTCTAAATGCATGACAATCGGACTTTGACTTAAAACAAATTGTTTCCCATAACTACAGACATCCATAGTCTTTAAACCTGAACAATGCCTTCATACTAAAGCACGAGATAATATACAGTAGATATTAGCTAAGATAGCTAACAAAATCTCCATCACCCAGTATGTTATCACGAAAAATTATCTGAACTTGTGCCATGTGAAATATAAATAATTAAGAGAACTGCAAATGATATATGTGTTCTTGATATAAAATTGAAAATAATATTGTTTATATAAGCTTACATACTTAAAATTATAACAAAAATATCAATCTAAAATCCCAAATCTAACAAAAATCAGATAATATATTTTCAAAGCATGAAATATGGGTATGTTTGTACATGTTTCTCGCAATTTTGGAAATATCTCCTGGAAGTATGAAGTTAAATTGGGGAACATGACGATTGTTTGGTTATATTTTTAGATGTAAAAAACTTATGCTACAGATGTCATGTGACCTCAGAAATTGTTGAGATATTTAATTTTTTAATATTAATATATTGCATTATTTAAATTTTTAAAAAAATAATAAATTGGTTAAGAATATAATACAACAATATTTTCGGGGGCGATGAAAACTTAAATTTAAATTAATGATTGTATGGATGGATATGAAAGTGAAGTAAAATTTCTTTTCTTGAGGAATTATGTCGCCATGTTTGCGTTTTTGGAAATGGAAACATTTCCCGGAAAAAATAAGAAAACATTGTCCATATTTCCAACCCTGGCACTCAAGTTGAAGCATAAAATATTTTACAAAACTTAGAATCAATACTTTAAAATTTAAATAATCATAAAGAAGTCGATCACTCAACAATGATGCCAACATCCACTGACCGATCACCAGCGGCAAGTCACATAGTAACTACACAAATTCTCACTATTAACTACCCAAAAATATTGCATATTGATAATCAAACAATTTTCGCCTAAATTAGCTTAAAATGACTGTCCAGCTCCATGATGATCATAAAGAAGCCACCGTTCTCACTACATGTTGAATTTCATTCTGCCTGATCGTGATAAACAAATAATATTTCCACAATAAATTAGTAATGCATGTTACTTGTATATAATCGTAAATGCAGTGAACAACGGGCGGTCGAAAGATAAGGATGAGTGAAAAACTAAAAAAACTGACACATACGACAGCGTAAATAAACTGATTTCTCCGAATTAAACCAACCAAACCACCTGAAATATATTTTTAATTCAATCATCATCACAACTTGTGAGCTTGTGACAACTAATGCATAATTATGAATTTAAAAAAGGAAAAATAGAGAACAGACCTGTTGGAGGTAAAATGAGAGAATAGTTGCATCACCGGAAATACAATGCAAGTTTGTTGAACCCAATGAAACCAAACTTTCACATGTATACTCCGCAAACTCAAGTTCACTGTCATTGCAGCTAGAATTAGAGCTAGATTCGTCCAAATATTGCTTGGAAACATTCATTAAGATCTCAAAAACATTCCTCATTGCGAAATCAAATTCAGAAGTGGCATCTATAGGTCTTTTCCTACACAAAAGAATACACAAGGATGGCCACGTGAATTGAGTTTTTCCAGTGCATAAATCTTCTAGAAAATACCACAAAATAAAGAATCTTGTTGTCTACCTCGGCGAGACAAGCTTAAAAAATTCGCAGGCATGAAGGCGAAAATCAGGAGAAGTGAGTAGGAATCCACAACTGTTAGTTACAAAGAGGAGTTAGAAAATGAACACTACCAATATTTCGCTAGAGTTTGCAGGACTAGAAGCAACCATACCCATGTATGATTCCGAATTTTGCTAGATCAGATAATGGAGCCCACTCCGCATATGCATTAATAGCATTGAGTGTAGCTGTTACTGTTGCAGCATGATATTTTGCAATATCCATGTTTTCTCTACCAGCTTCCATGAGTGCTGCTCCGAAGTTCCTTTCTAGCAGCTTAAAATGAAAAGCACATGAACAAATGATGGTGATATAGATCAAAATGATGTCGATATGATCAAACTCACAGTGTACAGCAAAGGTAAAATCTCTGGCAAAGACTCAGTTAGCCCACGTAGTAAAAGCCTGCGTCTATCACCTATCACAAACATCTTGACCTTGATTACGAAGGAAAGCAAAACTTATAATGCAAGGTCATTAATATCATTAATAAATAATTCAATTCCAAAAGGAACACAAATGCTAAAAGTACTCAAATGTGCTCTCAAAATGGATCAACTCCAACAAATCTTTAGTTGTCAAGAACGCAAGACGCACAAGGGCCATGGAGCCTGAGGCGTGAGGCGAGGCATGCGCCTTAACGAAGCAAGGTGCACATTTATAAATTTTTAAAAAAATATATTTATCATAGAATAAAAATATTAAATATGAAATAATTAAGTCACAATGTCAAACAAAAAAAATAATTAAGAAGTTCATAGTAATTAGTAACATGATTAAAATTCTCGAATCATCCGAATCAAGTTATCTTCTTCCTTCGAATTATCAGAGTCCGCAGAACTTTCGGACTTGCGTTTTTCTTGGCCTTCATCATTTTCTTGATCATCAATTTTTTCTTCCTCTTCATCCAAAAAATGTGAAATCGGTCTTTCTGGTTGTTTTAGACGTAGAAGTACTCACCTCGTTCTTCTGTTCAAAGCTCTTTTCTTCTGATTCCAGTATTGGGGGTTTGGTTGCTAGAGTTTGGGTTTGTGTTTGAACTTTTAGTTTTAAACAAGTAATTAAAAAAAATTCACTCAAACGCGCTTACTTCCAAGGCTAGTCCAGACAAGCGTCTGGGCTCGCCTTAATGAATCGTTGCGCCTGGGACCCCAAGAGCAAGGTCCTCGCCTTGTGGCACCTCTCGCCTTAGGCGCTCGCCTTTGACAACTATGAACAAATCCTATATGTATGACTATCACAGACCTTCTAAATCTTCATTATGGACAGTAATATCTTCTGGAAGCCACCTTAGCATCATTGATACCAGCTCTGCCTGACAAGAATACAAAGTTCAGCTTCAATATTACCCAAATGGTATCTGGAAAAAAGTCTTGCCCTTATTTGTTTATCAGAACACAGACATGAGCTAAGAATCTATGCGATTGAAACCACGGAAACAAGTAAGAAAGATGTGTTCTACTTGTATAGGACCCTTGTTGGAGAGAGTTATTATTGTTGGAAGAAGTTCCGACCATATACTTAGACCTTCTCTTCTTACTACCTTCAAAAAAATCAACAAAAGTACTATCAACAATAGGACATGAGGGATGTAAATAGAATGTCGAAACTGAAAATAGCAAAAAACCTCAGCAACTAGTGCAGCTGTCTGACTTTTAAAAACCCATTCTTCAAAAGGGTTTGAAATTTCAGAAATCGCGTCAACAGCCACATTTGCAAAATTCCTTCGGTCCACTGTGTTTAGTTCATCCCAACGGAATCGCACTACATGCTGGAGAAGCCATCAAAAAGTGAGATTTGAGGTCCAAGGAGCCAAATAGTCCGGGTACAACTTAGAGACAAAGGATCTCCTAGGATGGTAATTTATGCAGAAAAGAAAACACATTGACAGAGAATTCTAAAAACAAGGAAGAAAAACTATGAAATGATAACCACTCTGATGAATTATTTTCCTAGAAAATATAAGGTAAATGTGCGATCACTTGTTTCACAAACATTTTCAACCCATAATTATTGGAGAAAACACAGGGAAATACGGACTGATATAACTTCGATACCTATAGCGTATTGAATGTTATTTCTGAACCAATTCTGCACTTACAGATATTGGCTTTCCAGGTCTCAGTGCTTCTTTGGATGATATGACTAGCATACCATCTTCATTTTACAAAGGAGAGAATTTCATTAACACAAAGAGAACATCAAAAGTAATGCTACTTTATATATAAAAACTTATAAGCGTGATTGTAGAAAAACAGAACTAATCTTGGATCTATATTTTATACATTTCCCTGTTTAACTATATTCCTAAAATCTTCACGGTTTAGGAGAATACAATACCATGAACACTTAATAGTTTTTTAAAAAAAACACATTTTAAGAGGTTATTATGCAGAAAATATGTTTATATAAGTAGAAAAATTGTAATGGACTAATTGGTCATCAATCTGAATTTTATTTCCTATACTTATAATCATTAACTAGAAGCCTTTACTGCCACTAGAACTGAACACATTAACAGAAAGAAATAAGAAGTAAGGGTTCTATGTGATCTCTAATCTCTCCATGCAATGCCTAGAGTTTGAAAGCTAAAGCAGATAATTGTCAAGGAAAAAACATGTATGCTTGTAAGTGTTTAGCTGTCAAATGTGGATTGAATTGCTATTTGCTATATTGGAATCTTAACCTGGACCATGCATTTGGGGCGATTTTCTGCGTTTCATGAAAATATGGTTCGAAATTGAGGTTTTGAACTTTTCTCTTACTCCATTACAGTTGATCAGGTAAATTTTAATCCCAGAATTGCTTGGTTGTTGTTCTTATCCAATTTTCTAATGGAAATATATGAGGTGGTTAAATTAAAAATTAGCCCAGCTGAAATTCTTTTGTGCATAGCCATAGACCAACAACAATTCTGAGTCTTAATGTTGTTGATATGCCTTCACCAGATTTTTTTCTAATAATTATACAAGGTACATCATTTGACATTCTTGGTATCCCAGCCAGTGTTCTCACCTTTTTCTTGGTTTTTTAGGCCAGAAAACCATTTTCACTCCAATTAAAAAGTTCATTTGATCGATACATTTTAAATTGTATCCAATAATGCCACTTTCAATTCAGAATTTGGATGATACGCTTAACCGTATCCAGCAGAACTCCTTGGATATAATGTAACGACCATGGGCTATCCCGATCTTCGGCCTTCCCTCACGAGCTTTTCCATGCATCATTACTCATAGAACTCCTCGCCCCTGGCAGGGAAGTCTGTGCCTCCCCAGGTTTCGATCCCATAACCTCCAAGCTAAGTACATGGATCGTTGAAACCTGGTACCAGATTTCAACGATCCATGTACTTAGCCTTGAGGTCATGGGATCAAAACCTGGGGAGACACAGACTTCCTTGCTAGGAGGGAGGAGTTCTATGAGTAATGATGCATGGGAAAGCCCGTGAGGGAAGGCCTTGAAACCTGGTACCAAGTACCATGTTTCAACGATCCACGTACTTAGCCTGGAGGTCATGGGATCGAAACCTGGGGAGGCACATACTTCCCTGCCAGGGGGGAGGAGTTTTATGAGTAATGATACGTGAGAAAGCCCATGGGGAAGGCCAAAGATCGGGATAGCCCATGGCTGTTACATATAATAAGTTCTGAATCAGAGAAACTTCACTTCTCATTAACTCAACTATCGTGTGCTGAGATTTTCTGGCCTCATATACTTCAAAATTTGGTCAATTCATCCTCAAATAATACATGCATACTTCTATTTCACATAAATTTTATAACTTAAACAAAACATCTATCAAGAGGGGAATATTCGCAGTAAATTATAAATGATTAACGATGCTTATATAAGCTCACTCTATTCAAGGTGTATCGCATATTACAAGCAGAACTATAAGAAATTTCATGTCAGTCACTTATTCTAAAACAGAGACAAGAGGATGGTTCCATGTACCTGGAGCATTTTAAAAGCATGCAAACGGATTTCAGAAGACCAATCCCGCTTGACCAAAAGAAATGATGTACTTGCCAGTACACGTGCATCCCCAGCTTTTATCTACTAGCAGTAATAGAACAAAATGACAGTTAATCTTCTCGTTCATTGATGGTAACAAAGGAAATATCAAAGCTAGATGTTCAGGATTTGTTATTTTGTCCTTGTTCTCTTGAGCAAACCGCAAATCAAAACTACCAAAATGCACACGCTTTTCATTCCTCTCAAAAAATTCGTTTTCAGACATAATCCCATGGAAACCCATTTGAAAGCTTGGTTTCCCATCGTGCTTGTCCAGTAAGAGTGATAAAATTTACTTCTTAAAAAATCAGAGTATATATTTATGAAGCAAAGAAACAAATTGCTCATTCAGTATCATCATGAAATAAAGGAGTTGTGTATTTCAGCAAAAACAAAAAAATAAAACTTTATGAAAATCGAAACAAAAAAACTGCATCTTCTCTCCGATAGTGAGCACGAATTTTCCCAATTACTTGGAATCAATATGCTTACTGTTTCTAAATAAGAGTGGGCGGCAGCACGAGCATCGGAAGAGGAGGTCCAGTCGAGGGCGGTGGCTATAGCTTGCGCCACGTTGCTAGCTATGACATTCTCCTCCATTTTCGAGCACCCCGAAGTTTAGGGTGAGTTTTCGGAAACTCTCGAAAGTAGAATCGAAAATGATCCGAGTTGGGGAAGAGGGCGAGCGTGGTTTTATTCTATTTTCTTTTTATTATTATTCAGTTTGCTTTTGGACAAATTAATTTACGAGTAAATAAAAATATATATATCATCGTGGGTTCTCGCTCATCGATAATATGTTTCGATCTCAAGTTCTACATCCGCGCACACTAGTTCTTTCATTGGCCTTCTCTATGGTAGTCCTCAGGCTGAAAAAAGGCAAGACCCTTTTATGGCTAGCATAAGAAAATGACGTCTTAGATGATCGTAACGAAGAAAAGTGAAGAGACTCCAACTAGCGACACACTTTTGATTAAAGATCCTGAAACATACAAGGATAGAAAACTTGTGTAAGATTTTAGGCTTCTATAACACCGAAATTCCAGAATTCCAGAACATCACGAGCTAAGTCGATGGTATGTGAGATTAAGATTTCATACCTTAGTCACCTAACAAAGTCCTTATGTTCTACTATGTTTTGGGGTTTCTTGTATGTCACTTACATTCAAATGGTAATGATGATTATAAATAAAATTATTTATTTCTTTTAAATGATCATGTGATTTTATTATTTTCTTTTTCTTATGGTTTTTTAGTTCTTCTGCGACAAAAGTTCATCATTCATTTATCTCTGAAACCTCTTATTACGTTAGAAATATACAGTAATTGCAGTTTTCTAATATATAGAGATTGAGAGGGAAGAAGAAACCTCATTTTTATAGAAAGAAGAGTTAGGCTATACATTTTTTATATTCTTAGGAAACATTATGCGAACTTTAAATCATTCAAGTGAGTCTTCTTTAAACTATGAGAAGACGTCTTATTCGTGACCCAATGAAGAATTATTAATAAGCCTGATTCAAATGTAATTCATCAGAAAAATAATTTTGAAGCATCAACTGTGAATGATGGTGGACGATAAGAATAGACATGTGTATCAATCATACAATGTGCAAAATTTTAACGACGAAAGATGTACAATTTAGAAGATATAATAATAGATAAAAAGTTGCTTAAAGCACCAAGGACTTATTATTTATGTGACATCAAAGTCCAAAATTTAGAATAAAGTATCAAGTTCGAGATTTAATTATAAAAATTTAATTCACAAACTAAAAAAAGTTTCATATCTTGCTGCTAATTTAATTAGGATGATAATTATCATTTAATTTTTCATTCATACATACCAAAGTCCAAATGACAATTTAGTTCTTTATACGAATAAAACAATATATTTTTATGTATGAGAATTCCATAAATTTTATTTTTAGTGTTAAATTCAGAATTTAATTACATTTACTTGATGAATTTTAAAATTTATATTTAAAATTAATTTTGTTTCCTATTTCAATCGATGTTATAGTCAAAATGACTAATGTATTGAATGAGGCTGAAAACAGAAAAATCAAATAGATATTTTATTTGTTTGGTACAAATTTATTTAAAAAGGTTATTTAGTTTACAAAAACTCTCGTGAGGTGATTTTATGTGTCAATGAGGCATGGCTGACAGAGATTTGCCATTTCTATCCCAACCACAAATTTCATCCTCACTCTCATATCCACCATATCATTGTACTCGAACTAGAAATTGCAAGGATCAAATCCTTATCCTCGTCTATTCCGAGTTTTTTTGGTGACATCATGAACCCATGCGGAAAATTGTCACCTATGCTAGACTGCAAAAGAGCTTTTTAAAAATTTCATGCAAAATTTTAAAATATATTTCAATATTTTAGATTTTATATTATTTTATTAATTACTCTTATCCTGAAGTGGTGATCTCATTCCAGTCTCATCTTGTAATGTCTCTTGTTGCTCGGACTCTCGCCGTCGTCCCTTTACACTCCCAGTCTCATTTCATTTCAACCAAACCCAAACACATCAGCCCACATTTTTGCATCCAATGCAAGATCGATAGATACAGTAATAGGGAAGCCGAACAACCCATGAACAATCCCTCTGTGGCTCAGAGGAAAAAGGGGTTACATGGAGCCTCCAGGAGGTCTGTTATCAAGAAAAGCTTCATCCAGGAGCAGGTTGAGTTTGCGACTCCGGTTTCAAGCGATCCAGTTGTTGGGATTATCGGAGGTGGAATGTCCGGTCTTGTTTGTGCTCTTTACTTGGAAAAGAGAGGAGTAAAGTCCACTGTGTTTGACACGGTATGTCATTGTAAGCATTCATTTTAATATTTAGTGACTGTTTGAGAAAAAACGTGTGTGGGTAAGTAGAAGAGAGGAGCTAAAAAGCGTACGAATGGAAAAACAGATAAAGAAATCGTGGATTGGTTGGAGTCCGGAAGTTGAGGATTGGAGAAATATGGTTACTCCAAATTTGAAAACTTCTCCATCAAAGAGGTAAGGGGTGTTCAAAATGATGTTGAATAGGGAGAAAAGCTCTAGAATTAACATTAAACAGTGCCATTTTGTTCGAAATCTCAGTGTTCTTTATTTCTTTTTTGTCCCTTTTTGTCATTTGTATTAACTTAGTCAAAGTGTTAGCTCTTTTATGTTTAGCTTTTTAACCAGTACGAAGTCGTCAGTAATTATGGAGTTTCTCATCCTGTTTAACTACATTAGGGAATGCATGGGTTTGGAGGAAGAATGGGAACTAGAATCATTGACCCTCATCCTTTGATATTTGATCATGCCGCTCAATTCTTCACTGTTACTGACCCCAAGTTTGCCGAGATGGTTGATGGGTGGTCAAAAGAAGGCCTTGTTTGTGAATGGCAAGGTACAGTTGGAGAGCTTGAATCTGGTGGACGTTTTGTTCAGCTTCCTGCCATGCCTCCTAGATATATTGGTATCAATGGAATGCGTCCTCTTGCAGACCACATACTGTCACAGGTGCACATTTCTTGGAGTTACTTTGATGCTTCGCTACAGTATACCTGTTATGTTTGCTCGTCGATAGATTGGTGAAGAACTTCACAAAACTGGCTATTTTCATACCCATTTAAGTTGTTGAAAGACTCTCATGCATAGTGGCACCATGAGATCACTTTATTCTCGTAATGAGAAAATGAAAAGGTTTTTAAAATTGTGGGGGTGTACAGTGGGGCAAAATGAAGTGTGAATCAATTTTTTGAAAACAGATTGATTCAGGACTCAATGGTAGTTTAAAGGGTATGAGCTTAATCGTCTAAGTTCAATGCCAATCTACGTGTGGTAGTTTGCAACTTTATCATTTGTGGTCTGCTTTTCCATTTCACATTTCAACCGGAGTTGGTTCGTTTAATTTTCTTAGTGATTAATATCTCCGATTTTATGTAGTAAGCCTTTTATTTTCAATGTTATTCAGCATCTCTAAATAAGCCATTATTCTGAACTCTTATTTGAAAATAATTCTTGAAGTCAAAATCATTGAACATTTATTCCCAAGGCATCCCAAACTTTGTAGGGAACGTGTTATTATCTCAAATTTAAATTTCAGAGATGCTTCACTTTGTAAACCATTGAGTTTTTTGTATTTTAGTTTCTTTTTCATGTTAAAGAACATATATTGTATTAGAAATGCTTACGGAGATTTTTTAAGCATTAGCCTAAAAAGTTTTTGTTTGTATTTTTCTAAAAGCTTCACTTCAGAGTAACCTAAATCTTGTCAATAGCTTTATTTTCTTGCCTTTTATCTTTTTTCATTTCCATTTTTGCAGAAACAAGTCAAATAATGTTGGTATGAGATTAAAAAATTGGAAGCTACTTGATTTGTTGGAATTAGCATCAGAAATAGGTTGAAGTTGTGTTTTGCACTTTGAGCTTCCTTTTAAGTTGTTGAAACCCCCATATATATTAATTTGAAGTTTACGATATGAATAAAACTTGGCATGGTGCAGACTTCTATGG
Source organism: Primulina huaijiensis (assembly GCF_012295235.1). Classification (NCBI taxonomy): domain Eukaryota; kingdom Viridiplantae; phylum Streptophyta; class Magnoliopsida; order Lamiales; family Gesneriaceae; genus Primulina; species Primulina huaijiensis. The sequence continues at coordinate 16,838,783 of NC_133319.1, forward strand.
TGAATGTGGTGCGTCCTTGCTGGATAAGTAAACTGGAGCCATACAATGGGATGTGGTACTTGAGCAAGAAGGGGAAGCCTTGTGGAAACTTCGATGCTATTGTTATTGCACACAATGGCAAGTAACTCAGTACTCTTGCATGATATATTGCATGTGTTAGCCGGAAGACTTTGAGTTAACTGCTTTACAGAAGCCATTCCATCGACGTACAGGATTGCACAATCAAATCTTTGGTTTGCCTATGATTCTGCACTAGTTCAAATATGAATGTTTGCTGCAGCTTTTTTGTTTGGTTCATGTGCATTGGTTCTTACCTAGGCCAAATAGGTTGAACTAGATGTTCGTTGCCTATTATATCATATGTGACTGCACCTACTATCAACGAAGTATACCCAGAATGATATTTACTCTCCTCGAAAGTGACATTTTTACAGTCAAGCGACAGTTTCTTTCATTACCATTACCTTATCTTGCTGGATGGTTCCACTTTGATGATACCTAAGGCATCCACAATTAATTTAAAATAACTGCTAAAATAGTAAAACCTTTTGAATCAAGTCACTTCACTTTTTACTTAAACGAGAAAAACAATGGACATCCTTGAAATTTTATAATTTCCTAAATGAATTTGTTTTCCCCGAGTTTCCTTTGAATAGCAGACATTGATGAATTTGATATAAAATATCTGATTAACTGGTTGTATGTCTTCATCCATTTGCCATGTGACACTCCAGGAAAATGTGCAAATCGATTGCTTGCCGCATCTGGCTTACCTCTAATTGCAAGACAAATGAAGGTATTTTGAGCCACTTTACTCAACCCCCTCCTGACATTAATTTACCCCTAGTGATCAGTATTCCTCTTATTTAACGTTTATGAATTCATATATGCAGAGACTTACTTTGAGTTCAATATGGGCCCTTCTTGCTGCATTTGAGGATCCCCTCCCTGTCTCTTCCCTTGAGCAAGAAATTACTTTCGAAGGAGCCTTTGTTACGGGTGTTGATTCTGTCTCATGGATTGCAAATAATACGAAGAAACTTTTAGGTCCAGAAAGCAGTGGCCCTTACTGTTGGACCATTTTGAGCACAGCAGCATTTGGAAAGCAAAACAAAGTACCACAGGTCCGTCTAATTTTTTCTTTCTTCGCCACTTGATTCTTTTTTTACATGATCGAATGCTGACCAAACTGTTGATGTTTATTTTCATGACATAACTTAGATTTCATTTGGGGGGGTGGGGAAGGGGAGGGGGGGATTTAAGATTTAGGGTATAAATTAGAAAACTGATCTCAAAATACAGCATTGGACATAGTTTCCTTGTAAATTAACTAGCTGTGCTTGGAGTAAATAATCATGTCAAACTTAGTTCAGACCCATGTGAATGTGTCTTTTTTTTTAAAAAATTTTTTTTTATGGTAATGAATCTGCATTAAAAGAGGCCACATCTGGCTACAAATTTCAGGAAGGATAATTTAACCTTCCGGACAAGCAACAACGTGGAACCTAATTAGTGTAGATCAAAATTTCAATTTATTTGAAACTGTAAAAACATGATCACAAAGGAACGTTTTTGTTGTTCTTTCGAACCTTTTCTTACTGTGTTGGAACCCAGGGGATTAAGGCAATGTAGTCTGTTCACAATAATGTTTGTATCGGAAGATTCTGGCAGCCGACGCAACTTTAAAGGTGTTATGTATTCCAGTTATTGAACCTTAGATTCCATGGAGGCTATTGTCATCCATTAAGGCTACTCATACTCTTGGAGAACCTTAACAGTACTGGAAAGTTAGCTTCAATAAGCACTAACATAAATCTGTTAGTTCATGAGCTGAAAGTATACAAATGGAAAATGTAAAGCTCGTGAAGTTTCCAAGTTGTTACTTGCTACCTTCTTAATTGGTTTTCTCTTTCGTCCAAAAAAAGAAAAAAAGAGCTTTCTCATGATTCCTCTTTTGTTGCTGGAAAGTGAATATAGTTTATATTTGTTCGTCAGGAAAGTATTCCTTCTGCTACAGCAGAAAAGGTGAAGGAACTCATGCTTGAAGGCCTTGAGAATGCATTAGGACTGCAGAAAAGCTCTCTTAAAAGGCCTTTCTATAGTCGATTACAGTTATGGTATGTAAGCATGCATGCATGTAAAGAATGAAATTGTTCATTTCATGCATGTTCCTGTTTATTTCTCACGATATGACAGACCTAAATTTTGAGCTCTCCGCCGGTGGCAATGACCAATTTGATTATTTTTATTCCGTATAGTTTTCGCATATCAATAAAGGAGTACATTATGTTTACCATATATTTAAACGTGTATGCATATGAAAATGGATCTGCTGTTTTCAATATTGCATCACAAATATGCCAAAGAAACATAATTCGAACACCCTACTTTACCCAGGCCAGGAGCTTTTGTTTTGTTTTTGCAATATTTTGAAGCAAGATATTTCAATATTTACAGGGGTGCTGCTCTTCCCACTAATTCTCCTGGAATCCCCTGCATCTTTGATCCACATGGAAGAGCTGGCATATGCGGTGATTGGCTACTGGGATCGAGCATAGAAGCTGCAGCCTTAAGTGGCATGGCTCTTGCTAATCATGCAAGTCTTTTAGTTTTCGGGTTCATCTTTTCTTTTTTCTGCACTACGGTTTTTCACCCGGTGCTAAATTAATCATATGATGATCCTAGCTTTGGGACTTTCATGCAGATTGCGGATTACTTCCAAAGTGGTGGAACATGCCCTGATGATTTTGCTGCTGGGTTGCACAGCAATTTTCAGCCAATTATTGGACATGACATAGGGCAGTTTCCTGGGTTGGAATCTCCATTGTTGGCTACTTAGAACATGAATCAATCTCATCCCCCAAGTAATTATGTGCTTCTTTTGGTCAGTTTTTCACCACTTCTAGCAAGTTGGTGGCAGTGACCTTTACCGGGCGAACGATGAAATCCCATGGAGAAAGAGGATCGAGCATGCCCACGTCCTGGCCCTCGCATGGGTTTGAACTTGACATTAGCTCATTGAGGTAAATGATTCGACATACAGTACAATGTGAAAAAACATATCTAGCCCGCCCCTTCTCGACTATCGGATTTGTAACGGGAGTAATATCTCCACTGCAAACATCCTATGAATCTTGACACACATAGAATGTTAGAGAAATATTCAACAAATTTTTTGGCGGTTCAAATTTTTTCAAATTTGAGAGTAAATGAAAAGTAAAAATATATATGTTACATTGCTTTTCTTATTTCGTTTATATTTTTTCTTTGTAATTGAAACTTCACAATCAAGTTTACTGGAGCCTGAAATTTGATTCCTAAATAAGAACATCGTAATAGATAATAAACAATAAAATTATGGACTTACTGTGCAATTCATTGTGCATTTTGACTGACGATACGGATTTCTGGCTCAAAGCAATTACAATTACCAATCCATGTGCTTGAACTCATTATATAGTTTTATCAAGCGTCTGAAAAACATGATGTGTTATGGTTAAGTTTCAAACTTCACGAAATTAAGATTTAGTATGATTTTAAGGGTAAAAAACGTTTTAAATCTTGAATATAATTTTAATTACGTTGAATCAAACACTAAATAAAATAAATAAGAGGAAATTATGGTCAAGGAGCTCATTATGTGTGTGTGTGTGTGTGTCTATATATATATATAATATAATATAATATAAAATGTATATAGAATTTTGATATGCTGCACACTTACCGTGCACGCTTATGTGAGCACCGATGAGGTATCACTCACCTATTGGATGTGATGAAATATAGAAAAATTGTGCATCCAATAGGTGAGTGACACCTCATCGGTGCTCACGAAAAATTGTGCATCAAATAGGTGAGTGACACCTCATCGATGCTCACATAAGTGTGCACGGTAGGTGTGCAAGTGTAACATATCAAAACTATATATACATTTTATAAGGGTGAACAAAATCTCTGTTCACCAATCGAATTAATTCAGAATTTTTGTTTTAATTTTTAAGAAAATCTGTTATTTGAGTTATTCGATTTCAGTTATTTTCCCAAGAAATGGACGTCTTTTTTCATTTTTAAAATAAAATTAAAATTAAAATTCTGTATAGGATTGCATATTGTTGGGTTTGGCCTAGGCTTATAGGTAAACGTTTTAAACAGACAAAATTCATATTCATCCCTCACGTTTAAAAGCACTGTAGAATTCATTCCTAACTTTTTATCCATAACTTTTCCACTTATTTCAATGTCATCCTTCATTACTTTTTTTTGATCATTTAGTTATCTTTTTGAATTGTTTTGAAACGTCTATTACTCAACTACTGATTTTTTTTTAATCCACTAAGTCTCGGCCGAATATATACACAAAAATATGTATAAAATTCGAACCACACATTTTATAAAATAATCCAACTACTGAATAAAATAACTGCAGTTAAAAACCTTAAAAGTGTAATCGATGGAAATGTTTACTGTTAAATATAAAATACCAAGCATAATAAAATTTGCCAAAAACCCTCAACACAGTAAAAATCATAAATCTATTAAAATTGTTTAAACATGTCCTCCTATAATCATGTAATGTGGAAAATACCAGGTCCTTGGATTTGTGCACCCCCTAACTCAGTCCACCTGCAGTCTCCTCATCAACATGATCACCTGCATCAATCACACTTAGTGAGTTTAAAGACTCAACACACCTGAACTGTTATAACAAAGTACATATGCATATCGTGCAACAATGAAAAGTATTGTAATTAAAATAACTTTCATGATCTTCAAAAACATAAATATAAACATAAACATATTCATAATCAAATCATGTCATCATACACATATTTGTTTTTCCTTTATTGAATTCAGATAATTAGTTGTGACTTTCGTATCAGTTGTTGGTCGACGGATCCATCTACGTATAACCATGGTACCAGGCGACGGGGACATCAGCGACACTCTCACCCGTCAACTGAGCCTTGGCTTTACATGTTTCGTATTCGTGTTCGTGTTCGTATTAGTCACAACCAAATCACTTCTTTTAAACATGTCATCATGTTCATCACTTATAAAATTTCATGCATATACATACCTTTTCTTGAAAACAAGCATGCAACGTATTTACAACATTATTCGTAAAAATTCCATATTCATTTCAAAATAATGATTTTAAACATAAATTTTCAGTTATCAGGGCACTGTCAGGACTACAAACTCAACTCGAGTGCAAAATGGAAATTTTGCCCTGAAACTCTAATTTGACCGTTTTATCCCTGGACCTTAGAATTTCGACCCGAATCCATCCAAACTTATTAAAACACCTTAAAACATACTTATAATAATTTCTTAGACATAAACTCGAGCCCAGACATTAAATTCTATAATTCGTTTTAAAACTTGGACCGGAGTTCCGGTTTTAACCCGAATCAACACGAAACGCAACCAAACATTCCCACACTTAAAACACAACTTGACCACACCTTACCAGTCCCTAAACAACATATTCCCAGCCATATAGGACCCTCAAAATCGACTGGATAGATGCTGGATTTTCCTGCACTACAAGACCAAAAACCCTAGTTGCAATCCCAAGCCAAAAACCAAACCCTACACCAAACCAGCCCGGACCAGAACCGAACCAAACCACCCTAGGATGTGACTAGACCCTCTTGGATAGATCTAACCATGGTCCACAGCCCCATGCACACGGACATGCATGGTTCACCTGAGACAAGCCAACCGAACCCTTACCATCCCTAGCTCCCTCGATCTGCCCCTGGTCCACAACCAGCTATGTACGAGCCACCTTGGGCCACATCTCAGACCCAGCAGGGTCTGATCCAAGGCCTGGACCAACCCTTGCACTGCTGCTCCCCTCCTATAACCCGATCGAGCAAAAACCCGAGCCAAAACATGAAGATCTGATCGACCCTTTACACGACTCGTTCTAGGTCTGAACCTAGCTCTTAGAACACACAAAAACCTGCTGTAGATCACACCTCCTACCTCAAACCTGGCAGCCCCCTTCAAACAGTGATAAAACATGAGAAGCATGACAAAAAAATCCATATTTTAATGTAAAAACCATATAAAACCGATTCATATTAGTAGATTTGTTAGCTACCATGAAAAATCATTCAAAACACATATTATGATGTGATCGATGAGAAAAATAAGGTATAAGGCGTGCCTTTGCGTCTGAACGTTCGAAACATCAAACCAACGAAGGGAGAGAAGAACACCGGAGGGACGGGACGATAAACCTACTGAATTCTCCTTGAAAACGAGAAAAAAGCTGCTGGAGGCGTGGATGTGTGCGGCCGAGAGAGGAGTGGGGGAGGGCTAGGGTTTGAGTGAAAAATAAGATGGAAGAATGATGGGATAATGAGACTAGGTTTTAAAATATTAAAAGGTAGAGGTCTTGGCCCAAAATTCTATTATAATAGGCCCAACAAGCCCAATAACGTGTACGCAAAATATTTTGTTTTGATAAGTTTTCAAAAATAATACCCGAACCCTCAAAAGTCCTTAATTTTGCCAAAAATCGAATACCTGTTTAAAATATGACTCGACGTGTAAAAATATCATAAAATACCCATTTTCGAAAATTACATATCGAATACTCCATATATTAAATAATTAAAAATATTTTCCTTAAATTGTCTCTGGTCTCCATTCCTCGTTCGAGCATCGAATACAACTAAAAGCTCTATTACATGCAATCTAGTAAACCATGAAGTAAAACACATAATCATGTCATAAACATGCATTTAATACTTTTAAAATAATTAAATAAGTATTTTTCTAATACTCAGATTTGCATGCAGTCATGTTACGTCGTTTGAATTTCTAGACCTTACATGTTTACTTAAGTATCTTTTGTTTATTTACATAAAATTAATTTAAATATTTACTTTTACAAAATTTTGTTGGTTACAAATCTCGAAAATGACATTAAACAACAGTAAAAGTCGAGGCTATTGTTGAACAATATGACCTTAAGAAAATTTTTTCCCAATCTTGGTTTTTCGGTAGTTGACAATTTTCTTCCAATGTACTACTTCACTTGTGATAACATCACAAAAAATCACGAGTTCTATCATCACAAAATGGAATAAACTCTATTTTTTTATGAATGAAGAAGTGGAGTCAAAATGAATTAAAAAATGTATTAAGTTCAGAAGAAAAATATTCATAATGATATTTGATTATCTATTTAATGTTGTTAAACTGTAGGGACATGTTTAATTATTTGAGTGTCTCTTGGTCTGAAAGTCTGATGAAAAATATCAAGAGACACCTTTTAGAATGCGTTGATCCATGAAAACTCATTTCAGTTGCTAAACAACACTTCCGATGCCTAGGCACTTCCATTTTCACTTGAGCTTCTCACACCAAAAATGCCTAAAATGGGCGCCTCAGCGCCTTGCCTGTTAACATGAATGAACGTGATGCCGAAAGAGATATTACATAAAAAAATTTATCTCATCAAGAATAGGTTTTTGGATATACTAAGCTAAGAAGTGAACATGATGCTTTGAACTTCTTGGCGGTTTATGTAAAATCAGAGAACAATATCTACACAAATTCTCTATTATTTCCTTTTGATTTTTCCGTTTGTGTCAGTTTTGGCCATGTGATATATCTAGACTTCATAAGTGTTTTGTTGAGGCGGTTTTTCCTCACACTTATATATTTGGTCTTCTTTTTAAGAATATCATACTATACGCCGCTTTTTACAAGCAAAAAAACTATTAAAAGTACAAAACTTATTCTTACTACATTTGTAGGAAACAACACTATTCATCCTAGGAATAATAATGAAGTAATTCAAAAGTGCTAGCACAAGTTCTCAAAATTTAGCATGTTGGAACATTTCATGTTCACAATCTTGATTTTGATGTTAACAAAACTTGTTATTTTGTTTCTAATGAATTTACCTAAGTGCGCAGAAAGCTACCGAGCCTAAACTGAAGCTATCGAGACGCAAACTGAAAGCGCCAACTTATTGCCCAAACTGAACCAATTCAACTTATTGTTCATCTGATAGGTAGTTCAGCAAAAGACCTTCAAAAGCTCGGCCAGCTGATGAAGAGCTCAACTGATGAAGAGCTCAGCTGACCAGTTCAACTGAAGCAGTGAAAATCAGTTCCGTTGACGAGCCAACTGATTTCCCCAAATCAGTTCAAGACCAGTTCAACTGACCAGTTCAGAGCATCAGTTAGAAACATACCAGTTTGCATAACACGACAAGCTTATCTAAGTAGAATCCAATTGTGCACATTAAGAAAAGCAATTGTCCAGTCAAATGACAATAATTAACGTTGCAACAGAGCTTAAAGATGAGGCGTTCTAGAATGGCTGTCAGAAAGGACAAAACACAAAATCGAGGAACGAATTCAAACTGCAACAGACATATTTGATGAGTCTTGATGAACAGTTACGTAGCCTCTATAAATACAATACCAAGACCATCAACAAACATACATAAGAGTGTGTGAAAATCAAGAGAGAAGAAGAAGGTCAAGCTCAACATATATCAGTTTACAAGAAACAATTAGCCCAGATTTGAGGGAACACCTAAAAGGGTTATCAGCTTAGATTAGAAGCACATTTCCCTCAGTGTGTGAAAATACTTTCGTATCAGTTCACACACACACACACACACACACCCCATCACTCACATATATACAGAAAAAAGAGCGTATTGATAAGTTGAGTGAGTCTTGCACAAAGACAATAAACTTGTGTATCTAGTCTTTAATACATAGACGTTAAAAAATGTTGGCTGGAAGGTGTTGCCTTCAATCTAGACTAGGAGTTCAATTAGGCAGTAGGATAAGTCCTAAGCTGAGTGGGTTTGTACAAGGCATTGTATAAATCAAAGTCTTTTAGTGGATCTTACCAGAATGGTAGAAGGGGTGACGTAGGAGCAGTGTAAGTCTCCGAACATCCATAAACATATCTTGTGTACTTAACTGTTTAACTATCGTTTTCAAACTGATTTGATCAGTTCGAGCTGTTATCAGTTCAGTTCTCACCATAACTGAACTGATACATGCAAGAACTGATCCCCCTCATTTCAGTTATTCATTTCACACAAGGTAAAATGCTTTCAAATTAACCAGCTTTCTTAACGAAATATTATCTCGAGTATTTTTCGCTTGGTTTAAAACCAGACTCGATTTAATTAATCGGTGTTTACATTCTTAGAACACGAGCTATTGAAGCTTATGGAGAATATTGTGTTTGAAGCACCCTCGCAGGTTTGAGAACCGATCCTTCATAGTAGTTCCATTTAATCAAGATATTTGAATCTACAATCGACAAGGTTGAGTTACCACTATGAAAACTTTATGTTTAGGTTATAAATCCATTCTTCTTGACAAGCTATAATCTTGATCTCTATTCAATGCTTTCGTAAACGTATCCGCCAAGTTATCCTTTGATTGGGCATAATTAATAGTGATAACTCCACTTGAGATCAATTGTAATATGGTATTGTGTCTTCGACGAATATGACGAGACTTACCATTGTATATACTATTTTGTTCAATGCAATTGCTGATTGATAAGTGCAAGAATTGCACTTAATCTATATCAGAATTCATTTGAATTATGTTAGTTTCGGACAGAATTATGCATGATATTTGTTGTTTTTGTGTCGTGTAGGAGATGAATAACTATCGGATGATTTAGGGTGATTAGAGGTGATTTTGATGATAAACTGTTGATGCACAAGCACCGCAACGCCAAGGAAGAAGAGTCGCAATGCTAAGGCTTCGAGGAGGAAAACAAGCGTCGTAGTGCCACTTACCCAGCGCCGGAGCACCATAATATGCGAACAACAGGCACCGCAGCTCTAGCTGTGCCGAAAAACGAGCACCTAGGCGCTACACCTCCAGCGCCGCGGTGCTACCTCTGAACCTGACGGGCGCCTAGGCGCTACTCAAGGCTGATGCTTGTGCGAAAAGTCAATTGGGCTTCAACTGATGGGCTCGAAAAAAATATAAAAAGGAGAATAGGTTTTCAGACGTGAGCATCCGCTTTTGGGAGAGAAATCCGTGGGAGATGAAGAGCACATACACGAGAAGAAGATCTGGAACGCTAGGATTGATCGCAACCACGCCATTTCTGATTTGTTATCTGATCTTTCTCTTTTTTAATTCTTGTATTGAGATGTCTAAATCTTCTAACATTCTTTGTTTTTGTTTAGATTTTGCTATGAACTAACTTTTCCATCTATATGATGAGGTAGCTTGTTGACACGATAATTTTGACTAAGTTGTTTATATGATTGAATTCTTTTTGATTTAATTGTGTTTCCTAGTTTTTATCGATTTCAATTTTCTAACCATAAATTGTTTGTTATCTTATTATTCTACAACTCAGTAGAGGGACTAGAATTATGGAACATTAGGGACACAACTTTAAATGTTTATATTGTTCGGAAGGCATATAACTTTAGCGAGGCCTAGGTAAGATCATCATTTGAATATATCAATTGAACTTAGTTTTTTATTAGGAATATTTGAATCGAAGTTTGAATGATACAGTTTATTCGTCACTTAGGAAAGAGAGAATAAAATAATTAAGTGTTCTTGGCTATTAAATGACTGGAGTTCATGAATATAAACTCAACTTTGAATTGTTATCATGGAAATTAAGCGAAATCATTCATCTAAATATTTTCTCTCATTGATATTTCTCAATTCGATGATTCAATTAATATTTATTTGCAATTAATTCAATTTCAACCAACCAAACCAGTCTATTGATTCTTCTAGATAAAATCGCGACTATTTTAATTACAAGTACTGATATATTTTATATATACACTCCTCGTGAGAACTATACTTTACTCTCTTATATTAAAACTTGACAACCGTGTGCTTGCGAGCAGAAAATACGCAACACTGACTAACTATCACAATGCATAATTTTTGCATGCATTGGTCTGGTTCAACAAGGAATATCCTCTAAAAATTTGTGAAGTCATTCTGCTTCTTCTCTGACTTTATCTAGTGCTATAAATTCATATTTCATTGTGGATCTAGTGAGGAAAGTATATTTTTATGGCCTCCAAAAGACTGTGCCACCACCAATGCTATAAACATAGCCACAAGATGATTTGGAGGCTTTAGTGTCATTAATCCAATTAGCATCACTATAAATGTCTAGCACTGCATGATATCAAGTATAGTGCAACTCATAGGCGTTTCTTAAATATTTAAGCACCCTAGTCAAAGCTTTTCCAATAAACCTCACTTGGATTACTTGTGAATCGACTCAACTTATTTGTCGCACATGCGAAATCCGCTCGAGTACAATTCGTGATGTATATAAGGCTTCCAATAATTCTAGAGTATTTCAGATGAGATACTAGTTTTCCGTGATTCTTACCCAAGTGAACACTCATGTTTATAGGTGTCTTTACTAGAAATTGGCCATATGCCTTAAAATTCTTCAAGACTATCTCAACATAATGAGATTAAAATAGGAATTTTTTTTTTATGAAATCCCATAGATTTTAATCCCCAATTCCTAGTAGTCAATCAACAATGTTCATATATTTCATATCAAAATGTTTTGTCAACATTTTCTTTGTTGTCTTTATAATGTGTTGATTACTCTCTATTATAAGAATGTCATTAACATATTGACATACTATCATATTAGAGTTTCGTGTGCCCCTAATGTAAATACATTCGTCACACTCATTAATCTTAAAGTCATTCGATATCATAAATTTGTAAAAATTTTCATGTCATTGTTTGGGCGCTTGCTTAAGCTCATATAAAAACTTAACGAGTCGGCACACTTTTCTTTCTTGACCACGAACAATATAGCTTCATGTTGTTCCAAATATATATATTTTTTTAATTCAACATTCAAGAATGTGGTTTTAACATCCATTTGATAAATCTCAATGCTATTCAAAGCTGTAATTTCAATGAGTACACACACAGAATTTATTCTTGAGACTTAGATAATATGTGTAGAAAAAATCAATCATTCCTTTTGTCTATAGCCTTAACCACCAATCTATCCTTGTATTTTTCAACAGTTTCATCGAATTTATACTTTATTTTTAGGATCCATTTGCATCACAATGGTTTGGTTCCTAGTGGAAGATCCACCAGCTCTCAAGTATGGTTTTTCATAATGGATCCCATTTCAGTATTGATGGCCATATTTCCAATATGGCTCTTCACGACTAGACAACACGTGTTGTAGAGTTTTTGGTTCATTTTCCCACATATAAGTAAGAAAATCAGGATCGGTTGACTTCAAGGTTCTAGCCATTTTACTTCTTCTAGGTTCTTCCTATTGTGCATAACCTTCATTTACCATTTTCATTATTTTTTTATTTGAACTTTCTTCTTTCTTTACTTGGAAATACATTTTTAAAGAACACGTCATTTATAGATTCAATCGTCGTGCCTTATATTCATTTTAGAGTTTTCAGATTTGTGCACTATGAATCTATAAACTCTACTATTATGTGCATATCCAATTAACATTTTTGGTCCAATGTTGACTTGATTTGGTTTTGATATTTCAATCTTGGTCAAGCACCCCCACATTTTCAGGTATTTGTTGGAAGGTTTCTGACATTTTCACAATTCATATGGTGATTTATCAATTTTCTTGTGAGAAATCTTGTTTAAGATTTGGTTAGCCGATAATAACGGTTCCTCCCCACAAGTTCTGGGTAGGCTCGAACCAATCAACAAGGCTTTCATTATTTCTTTCAAAGTTCAATTTTTCTTTTAGAAATTCCATTTGATAGAGGCGGATATGGATCATTAGTTTGATGTGCAATGAGCAAGGATGAGCAAAACTCATCAAATTGTACTCTATATTCTCTTCCTCTATCACTGCAAATACTTTTTATTTGTTTACCAAGTTGATTTTCAACTTTGGTTATGTAATTTTTGAATGTCTCAAGTACTTTATCTTTACTTCTCAAAGATATACGTAACAATACCTTGTACAATCGTCAATAAACGTTATATAATACTTCTTACCTCCTCTAGTTTGCATAAATTTTAAATCACCAATGTCGGTGTGAATCAATTCTAGATGAGTTGTACATATTTCAATAGAATGAAAATGTGCTTTAGTCATTTTTGCTTCAACACATACTTCACATTTGTGTGTTGGGTCAATATTATATCTAATACAAATCTAAATTCATTAAACATTGCAGAGTATTAAATTTTATATGTCCTAATCTAACATACCATAAATCAAAACACTCAAGCAAGTAAATAAATTTTAACTTTATTGCCATCAAACATGTGGTGAACCGCAATCGCATTCAACTTGAAGAGGTTCTCATTAAGATGCTCTTTCTCTACAAAATGATGGTTCTTGGTCAATACAAATTTATTAGGCTCAGATACAAGCCTAAATCCAGGTCTGACCAACGATACCTGATGAGAGGTTCTTCCTTATTTTAGGAAAATGAATCACATCAACGAGGGTCTATTCCATCTGTGATGTCATCTTCAAAACCACATTTTCAAGCCATATTATCTCTGATGTAGCAGAATTTTCCATGAATAGTTTTCTCCCTTAAATTGAGTGTATATAGAGAACATTTCTTTATCGGAGCATATGTAGAGGGCAGCACCCTTATCAATCAACCATTAATTTGGGTTGTCCACCAAGTTTGTCCAAAACCACTGTAGTTAAATCAAGTTTAGAAAAATCAAAAGGTACTGACCTTTTTAAAACACATTCTCTTGTTCTTTCCCTTTCTTTGGACATCTATAGTCTTTTTGTCATGTGGTTTGGCTTCCCATAATTATAGTAGTTTCTTTTGAACTTTTTCAGATTCTTTTGTTTTTGTTGTCCATACATGAATTTTCTTTTCTTTCCTTTGTTGCTAGATTCCAACTATGTTAACTTTTGCAGCCATCTTATTGGTTTTGGCCTCCGTATTATAGTTGTCTCCTTCAATCCTCAGTCAAACAATTAGATCATTGAGTCCCATTTTTTTCGCTTGTGCTTCAAGTAATATTTGAAATCCTTCCACAAAAGAAGAAGTTTCTCAGTCAATGTGGTTACTTGAAATGACTCGCTTACACTAATCTCCTCCGTTTGAATCTCGTGCAAATAGCACTTGTATTTATTGCACTTGACTCACTACAGATTTGGAGTCTACCATCTTGAAATCCAAGAAGCGTCCCACAATGAACTTTTTAAGGCCGACATCTTCCGTCTTATACTTATTTTCCAATATTTCCCACAACTCTTTTGCGTTTTTCACTTGACAATACATATTATATAATACATCGTCAAATCCATTCAAAATGTTGTTATTGCATAAAAATATCTTTGATTCCATGCATCTACTGCAATCCTTCTGCGAGGATAAACATCATCTTCTGTAATGGTGTGATGATTCTCCATCAGAATCCTTGCAAAATTCAGTGTGGTAAGGTAAAACATCTTCTGTTGCCGTCTTTTAAAGTCAATGCCCCGTTGAACTTTTCTGGCCTTTCTCCTTGTGAAAATGGGGCATTAGTCATTGTTGTAGATGAGGAAGCCTTTTGGTGAGAAATCTCGAATATTACATTGAACAACGATAAAATTGAGACCAGTGTTGAACGGTATGTCCTTATGAAGAATTTGCCCCAATGCTCCGGTAGTTGATAACCTTATCCTAAAATACAACTTCATTTATGATAACATCACAGAAAATCACAAGTTCTATCACTAGAAAAATATATAACTTTCTTTCTTTATTAAGGAATAAGTGCAGACAAAATGAATGCAAAAATATATTCAGAAAAGTTTAGAAGAAGTATATTGAGAATTATATTTGATCCTCTATTTAATTTTGTTAAACTGCAAGGACATGTTTAATCATTTTGGTATTTTTAGGTCCAAAATTCTGATGAAAAATATCAAGAGACACCATTTGGAATGAGTTGATCCATGAAAACTCACATCAATTTCTAAACAACACTTCAGGCGCATAGACACCACTTTTGGGTGCCTAGGCACCTTCTTTTTCGCTTGGGCAGACCACACCAGCAGCGCCTCGGTGCCTTGCCTACACACATCATGCGCCCCGGTGCCTTGCCTACGTTCTCGAATTTTCCATGCCGCACATGGGGCGCTGGACGTCCCAAGTTCTCCCCTGCTGCTTGGGAAATTCCCAAGTAGCTTTTAAGGTGCATATTTCATTTTCTATTTATTTTTCCATTTGAGTTTTCTTCATCTTTTCCTTTGATTAATTTCTATTCACAAAACCGATATTACAACAAATTTGACATTGCTTTCAAAAGTGGAAGATGACTATGAATTTTACCTCGTTTAAATGAGTGTAATTAGAAAATATCTCTTTTCATTTTTCATAACTTTTGTATCAAATAAAACCAAACCGTACGTAGATAGCCTTAGTCGAATCTTTAACACTAATGGATTAAAATCAATAGAATTGTTTAAATTGAAGAGTAGGTTTCTTATGAGACGTCCTCACGGATCTATACCTTTGATACAAGTTAACCCGACCTATATTTACAATGAAAATATATATTTTTTATCAGATACAAGTTAACCCGACCTATATTTACAATGAAAAATAATATTTTTGATAAAAAATATATATTTTCCATGAATTGAGCCGGGTCGAAAACTTGTTTCACAAAATTGACCCGTGAGACCTTTTTTTGTGTAAATACAAATCTTATTTGCGCGTAAAATGCACTTTTAATACAAGGAAATTAGTAATTGTTATCAATTTAAAATCGATTATGTAACGTCCCAAAAATTTGAAGGTCCACGTGAACCACATGCCTGCAAGTTATCAAATTTTTTATGTATTTTAATTAAATTGTTTTAATTGCATGAATTGATTATGGTAGGCAAGTTTACATGTTTAAAATGTAGTTTTATATTAGAATGCATGAAACTGTGTTTTTAAAGGTTACTGAGATGTGATCGAGGAACGGAGACCGGGGACCATAGAAGGGAAAATATTTTTATTAAATTATTATTTTTAATTACTTAATATATGGTATATTTTAATATATATTTTCGAAAATAAGGTGTTTTGAGGTGTTTTTACACGCCAAGTCGTATTTTAAACATGTGATTAATTTTCGATGAAAATAGGGACTTTTTGATAACTCGGCTAATATTTTCACAAATTTTCCTAAACAAAATATTTTAAATATTATCTAATAGGCTTAATAGGCTTATTATACTAGGCTGATGGGCCTAATCTTGCACCATGTGTTTTAGATCAAATAATCAAGCTTCCAAGCACTTTTATTTCCTTCAAACTATACACCCATCTCCTAGGATTACTAGGACACTTTCTTCAGCAACACAAACACACACTCACATGTATTTTCAAAGGAAAAGTCTCAAGAATTCGAAGGAATTCAGCAAGGTCCCTCTCCGCCGACGTTCTTCTCATTGTAAGTTGATTTTCGTGCGTAATATACGCAAAGGCACGCCTTAATCTTCTTTCAAACATCTTTCACATCATATTATGTGTATTTAGTTATGTGTGCATGAAAAATATGATGCACCACTTGTATTTTCGTTTTATGGCTAAATATGTATAAAAGTAGAGTTTTTTTTTTTAAAAGTCTTCCTAATGATTCACAAAGGGGCTGCCATGGTAGGGGTACTT
This sequence comes from Primulina huaijiensis, assembly GCF_012295235.1. NCBI lineage: Eukaryota > Viridiplantae > Streptophyta > Magnoliopsida > Lamiales > Gesneriaceae > Primulina > Primulina huaijiensis. The sequence goes on from NC_133319.1 coordinate 16,855,425, forward strand.
GAAGAGATGTTTTTCCACATGTTTAATGGTCCCTAGATGCTTAGATAAGGGCTGAACGTGAAGGGCTGATGGCTTGAACGAAAATTGGAGTTGTATGAAGGTTAGGGTTTCGCCTGGGGTGCGGTTTTTTTCCTCGGTCCATGCGGCTGATAGCTGCTGTTAGGGGCATGTCCAGAGGTCCTAAGAGGGCTGAGCCATGGTCCTAGATAGGCTGCACGATGCCTGGTTCGAAGGCTAGGCATGAGCCGCACCTATGGGAGTCTTGCATGGCTTCCTAGGGCAAGGGTGAAGGGCTGGGCACGTTTGGGTTGTTAGATTCGGTCCAGTGGCTTGCTATGGACACGGTCATGGTCCTAGGAGGGTGGTCTAGGGGCTGGTCTTGGTGGATAAGGGCTAGGGCCGAAGGGTGCATGGGTAGGAGGCTAGGGTTTCCAAATTAGGACAAGAAGATTCAGTAGCTGATCTAGGCTTGATAGAGGGTCTTAATTTACTTGATTTGGGTTTTATATGGTATAGTTAGGTGTTATTAAGCTATGGTTCAAGTTTGGTTAAGTTTCGAGTCAATACGAGTCAAAATCGGGATATACGTCTAAGTTTAAAAACGAATTGAAAAATTAGTCGAGGAGTTAAATTTTACGTCTAAGAAATATTTATGGGTGTATTTTAAGGTGTTATGTTAATTTTGGATTGATTTGGGTCGTCGTTTTAAGGTCTAAGGATAAATTGGAAAAGTTAGGGTTTCAGGAGCAAAACGGTCATTTTACACCTGAAAAATGTTAAGTGTCCTGGCAGTGCCCTGGATGCTGTAATAAATGTTAAAATGTTTATTTCAAATGTTTATGAAATTTTATGATGAAACGTTGATGCTAAAAGACATGTTGCATTTTTGGTTTAAAAGAAAAATGATTTATATGTGCATGAATTTTTATAAGTGATGGAAATATAAAATTTTGAAGGAGGTGCATTGATTGTGACTGATACGATGATATGTAAGGCCAAAGCTCAGTTAACGGGTGATAGTGTCGCTGATGTCCCCGACGCCGGTACCGTGGTAATACGTAGATGGATCTATCGACCTTCAGCTAATACGAAAGTCACAATTGAGGATCTGAATTTAATAATAAGGGAAACGTATAGGTATATGATGAAAATGAAAATGTTTATGAAGAAAGGAAAATGATGAAAGTTTAGGTTCATGAAAAGCTATTTTATCAAAAGTATTTTCACTGTTTCTTGTGAATGTATATTACTTGCTATCATGGTTAAAGTTTGCTGAGTCAATAGACTCACTAGGTGTGATCGATGCAGTTGAGCATGATATTGATGGAGGACTTGATGGTAGAACTCGCTGGACTGAAGGTGCACACAACCCGAGGACCGTCGCTAGTTTTTCACAAATAAAAATAATGTTTAAGCTTACTTTAAAGATCTTATGACTTATGACGTTTTTGAGAGATTTTGAGGGATTACGATTGTAAGGTCTAGAATATTTGAACTACGTAACCTGACTGCATGCAATCTAGGGTTTTACTAAAATACGTGTTTAATTATTTTTATGCATTTATTGCATGATAATTGCATGGTTTATCAAAGTTTCATGCATAAGGGCTTTTAGTAGTATTTCGTGCTCGAACGAGGAACGAAGACCGGGGACAGTTAAGGAAAAATATTTTTATTAAATAATTATTTTTAATTATTTAATATATGGTGTAAATAAGTGAGATTTTTGAAAATGGGCCAATGTGGAGTATTTTTACTCATCGGGTCATATTTTAAACCGGTACGCAAATTTTAGCAAGTCGGGGGACTTTTTGAGGGGTTCAGGCAATATTTTCAAAAACATACCTAAACGAAAAATTTTTCGAGATATTTTTTGAGCTTAATGGGATTATTTAATGAATAATGGGCCCAAAATTCTGCTAGACTTCATTATTTTAATTATGGCCCATTATACACGAATCTTTTTATTAAAACCTACCTTCAAAACCCTAAACCTAATCCCCCATTTCGGCCACCCCCTTCTCCCAACTTCAGCAGCACCTTTTCGAAAATATTCCAGCAGCAAGCCACCGAAATCCTCAAATTTTTTCAAAGAAATCCTTCCCCGTCTTTCCGGTACAAGTCCTACGCGAGTATCTCTAAGTTTTCGAGCGTAAATACGCAAAGGTTCGCCCGATTCCTTTCTTTTCTCATCGATCACACTATATTATATATGTTGAATGGTATTTGCATGTTATAATATGAATATGGCTCCACGCACGGTTTATGCATGTTTTTTCTTGGTTTTTCATGGATATGTTAGACTTTAATCCCTCTCACTCATGTTTTTCTTGCATGGTCGAAGGGGCTGCCGGACCCTTGAGGTTTAGGAGTCATTTTACAGCAGGTTTCGAGCATGTCTAAGGGCTATATCAGATTGGAACCGAGGTAGTGTAAGGGCCGATGGTATTTCTTTGGTGTTAGGGTTTGAAGGGCTAGGTCGGATGAATGGGGGAAGGCCGCCGTGCATGGCTCGTTCCATGCGCTGGTTCAGGTCGTGTTGGGTCTGTGTCAGGGCTGGGAACGGTTCATGGTCCACTGGTAGAAGGGGCTAGGTTTGGATCGAAGTTTGAAGACAAGTCAGGTCACGTTTTGGGCGAGTTTGAGTGATCCAGGTCGCAAGGGCTGTAGGCGTGGGGTAGGTTGGGTCAGTCAGGTACACGTGGGTCTGGTCATGGTCCTAGAAGGGTAGCTAAGGTCTGGAAGTGTCGGTTTCGAGTCTGAGGTCGATTATTTGAAGGATAGGTGCACTAGGGCTGGGTGGGTGTAAGTGCAGAATTTTTCCAGCAGCTGTATGGTCATTTTCGAGGGTCTTAGGTGGTCTGAAACAAGGGTTTAAGGGCTGGTCACGTAGGTTCAAGACATGGTTTAAGTTGGAAAAAGTTTGGTTGAGTTTCGGGTTGATTCGGGTTAAAATCGAGACCCCAGTCCAAATTTTAAAATGAATCATATAAGCTACTGAACGGGATCGAGTTTACGTCTAGGAAATGATTATAAATATGTTTTGAGGTTTTTAGGGAGTTCGGTTGGTTTCAGGTCGAAATTTTGAGGTCTAGAGGTAAAATAGTCAATTAAAGTTTCCATGGGCAAAATGATCATTTTGCACTCGAGTCGAGTTAGCAGTCCTGACAGCGCCCTGATCACAAATTGACATGTTTTAAATGTATATGATATTATGAACATGAATTTTTATGATAATACGAAAATACGTTGCATGTTTGATTTTAAGGAAATTTACGTATATGCATATGTTATAAGTGATGAATATGATGATATGTTTTGAAGGATAGGAGTTGGTTGTGACTAATACGAACACGAACACGAACACGAACACGAACATGTAAGGCTAAGGCTCAGTGGATGGGTAATACTGTCATTGATGTCCCCATCGTCGGTTACCGCGGTTATACTTTAGATGGATCCATCAACTAGAGCTGATACGAATATCACAACTAATGAACGAAATTCAAATAAAAAAAATTGAACACGTATATGTTGATATAATGCGATATGGACACGTTTATGCGTTGACATGTCATGTTTATGCTTACATTTTGAGGTCATGAAATGTATTTTAATTACAGTACTTTTCACTGTTGCATGTTGTATATGTACTTGCTATCGCGGTTCAAGTGTGTTGAGTCTTTAGACTCATTATGTGTGATTGATGTAGGTGAGCATATTGATATGGAGACTGGAGGCGCCGAAGACTGAGTAGGCGGGGTTGGATGTGTGCACGCTAACCCAATGACCATATTTTCCGCACATTATGTTTATGAGTCAGGAGTAAACATGGATATTTGTATACACTTTTGCTTTTATATATTGATGGTGTGACAGGACTTTTCATGTCATATTTGAATTATTTTAAACGACAGTCTAGGGTTTGATGATTTGAAATTCTTTATACTGCAGTATTTTTACCAATAGTCAAATACTTTTATTTTAAAATGTGTGATTGACAGCTTTTATTGCATGCATGTGTTTGAATATATTTTCGAAATGAGCTTTAAAAAAAATTTAGTAGTATTTTGGTAGTAGACGTTACAACGATGTTTATGCTTTATTTTGAAAAATGCTAATTTTATGTTCAGTGACGTTTACGATTTTATATTTTGAATTACTTTCGTTTGGGAAAAAAGTTTAACGGTAGAGAAATATAAATTTGATTTAGTAAACTAATTTGATTTTTTTTTTGTTTTTTGTTTTATTTCAAGTGATGTTATTGGTAGATGAAATTTGCAATCTGTCACAATTCTTAATGTTATTATGTGCACATNTATATTTATATTTAAAAATAATTGCATAATGAGATATTTTGGAAAAAGAATAAATGATACGAGATATAAAATAATTAATAATAAGCATTTAGATATGAAATCTATAATATAGTATAACATAAAAACTCATTTAAGATCATCTCATTGTGATACGAATATCTTATCCGATCTATGTAAAATATTATTTTTTATGTATAAATTGTTATTTTTCACGGCAAAAATATCATTTTTATTAGCTATGTTATAAAAAAATAGTGTTATATATATTAATGTGAAAATATTATTTTTTATTGCAAAATATATTTTGTAATATATAATTTGAATAAAAATATATATTTTTGTCTTAAAAATATCACTTTTCACTGTAATATGGATCGGGTTGATACATAGATTCAATGACCTACTGATAGTATAATTATAAATAAGAGTAGAAGAGCTATGGATCCAAAATTTCTAGCAATCAATATCATTCAAGTATATTTGAACAGTTTGGAAAAACTAGATTTCAGATATAAAAAATGAGTGCCACATTTTCAAGTCATTAACTTGAGAGAACTTTTTGGAAATAATGACTAAAACTTAAAATATAATTATACCTATATTTAAATATAAATTGTTAGTTTAATAATCAAATGGTCCGTCGACACTACAAAATAAGAATCTGTGTTAATAAGCAAATCACCATCTATTCAAGAATAGGACAAAACGAAATCATATGCCAGTACTATATGATGTTCCATTTGAAACAAGAGTGAGTGTATATGTGTGTGTGTGTGTGTGTAAACTTCTCAAATAATAATACTACATCATGGTTGATAGAACCTCAAGAGTAAATACTGATAAAGTAATGGAAAAGAAATGTCATGACCACTAAAAGTTTGTTGTTTATGGAACTCAGGTGGACTGCGCTGTTTCCTCGTGGAGGCGGAGGAGATGATCCTGGTGATGGAGCCGATGGGGGAGAGCTATGAGGCGTATTGCTAGGTGTGGCTTGGGGCTGAAATACAGAAGGTGAAGGAGCATCGCTTGTGTTGTTGCCTATAGGCAGAGTATTCTTGCTGGAATCATAGCCTGTGATTAACAAATATGTAATTCAAAGTCAGCGCCTTGCGCTTCCAAGAACAAATATGGAAATACGGAAAATGTAGCAACTCACAGTCGGATTCTTGCCAACCCAAAACCATCTCCTCACGATCAAAAACTATGCGATATCCGGTCATAAAATTTTCTAAAAACCAGAAACTACCGGTCAGTTGTAACAGAGTAGGGCTAGTGTTGAATAAAAACAATAGCTAAAACAGAAGCTTATGATTCTTTGATTTTCCTAGCAGACAAATAGGTTACATGGCACTATGAATTTGAGATTTTGATAAACTTAAGTGGAAAGATGTTTAGTAGATTTCGAGTTACTTGGGGCGATGAGTCAGTTTAGTGAAACACTATAAATGGATATTACAGAAAAGAAAGAGATGGTAACCCACTAGAATCATTCATTTATGAGATGCAATCACAAGATACAACAGTTTAAGAAGATAATCAAATGGACCTTCTCAAAGTGTATATATGTATGAATTCAATAATTGGTTTTTTCTAGCAATTTCTATTTAAATCCCGTGGTAAATTTTCCAGACAACAAAAAGATGTCAGATCTCAATAAAACTCCATTACCAACTCACGAGAAGATGCGTAATCAACATGGAGCGATAAAGATATTATAATCATGATACTCACGTCCAATAATGTTAACATTCTCACTTTTGACCATGGCCAAACAAAATGCAGTTCCGCCCTGAAAGACGAGATAATGTCAACACATTTCTTTGATGGAATCCTCAAACATTGATCCAATGCAAGAATCTTACCGCATGTCTAATTAATATTATTGGGTCGTTAAGAAAAAAATTGTTTCCACCTTTCATTGTCAAGTTCATATCCGGAATGGTAAAGTTTCTTTGACTTGGACTGCATACAATGGAAACATTGAACAAAAAAAAGGAACATGATAAAACACTTGAGCTGAATTAAAGTTTTTCTATCAAGATAACTAACCTCAGCTCATAGCAATAATCAAAGATAAACTTGGTGCTCGGCCTATAACGTGGCTCAGTTATCTGCGAAATAAACTGAAACAGGAGAGAAACATTCGAACTTTTATAAATGAAACAGTAAGACCACTAGAAAATAAAGTTTCGCTTATCGGACTTACGCTCTCTGTAATAACTGTGTAAGCTGGATCATTTAAGTATGTAAATGAGGTGCCAGAGTCAAAGATTGCCGTGAACTCCAAATCAGTGGATCTGTTCCCCACAACTATTTGCGTCACAGTGATATTGTAGGTTGGACTGCAGAAAATTCTGAACATTAATAAAGAGGACCGGGGGTGGTCATCCACATATTGCAGGGGTAAAAATGACTGCTTACTGTAATTGTTCAAGATTGAATGAAGTTACTTTTTGGTCTGGACTCCCTTTATCACCAAAATCAATTCTTCCAATTCCATCGGGACCAAAACACATCGCGAAGGAATTTGCGGTAAGCCCTTTGCTAGCTAAAATACTAGGAACAGATATATTATCAATCCCAAGACCAAATAGACCATTAGGAGCGCCGCCATTCAAAAAATCACCAGTTTGACTTATTCCACACCTGAAATTCATGATACGAAACAAGAGATTGAGATAAAAGAACATGCTGGTTAGGAATACATGGCATATTTTTTGGTGACTCATAAATTACAAGATAATTTATGACAAGGAAATTATAGCACCCACCCTAATGTAATAGGGGCCTCGACACGTGTCTTTTGACTGTCATCTGAAACCAAATGCAAAACATCATCTACTAATATCCCTGTCGATGATGTATTACTGGAAAGATAAACGTCTCGATAAGCACAAGCATTATGCGTGATCGAGCACCCTCTTCTAGCCCCACAAATAGGGCTATTGCATGGAACTGACTTGCTAGTTGACGATGCATTTGGGCTGTATATGTTTAGATCTAAATTCTGTTTCATAGAAATTACAACGTAGATCAGGAAATTATGGACATCCACAATGGTAGACTAGCCAAAGATACCCACTAAATCAAAAGGCTACACATCATATCCATAATCAGGTATTTGCTTTGAAGTAAATTAAACATCAATAAATACTGCTTTGAAATATGCTTTTCAAATAAATCTCCTTACCGAATTTCACGAATGAGAATGCAAGCATTTTCTCTATTTTAGAGGAACAACTTCAATGGAGGAAACAGACCTCAAGAACCCAGAAATAATAAACTAAAAAGACAGTAAATATGAACTGCAACTACCAGAAACAATTTGCAGGGCTTCGAAAAATCGGAACAAAAATCCCAACTTACAAACACCCTTCCTCAACTTAGTGAATACATGCACATTGCTCATATCCTTCCAAATAAGGACTCGAGCCCTCTTCTGAAAAGGTTTTAGTGAGAATATATGCTTCCCGATCCATTTGAAGGACTTGATAGGCTGATAGTTCCCAAGATCTGTTTTCCAAGCGTAAGAATATACCCACTAATGTGCTATATCTCCTTGGAGTTCTTATAACATAGATACCTAGTCCCAAATCCATAAAATTCATCAACCAAGTCATCAACACTCAGAATTTTAGGCCACCCAGGAACCATAGGCACCATCAGAGGAAAAATGGGCAAATATAGCACCGACCATGTGACCACGATTCCCATCAACCTAGAGAATGATAGGGTTTATGTTAGACATAAAGGGAGTGGTTGTATCCTTTCAGGCAGAGAACAAAGACTGACCAACAAAAGGATTCGTCCAGATCGTTTATTCTTCTTCATTGAATCCTCATGAATGAGATAATGAGAATGTACGCGATATATAGGCAGGGCTGTCAAATATATGAAGATAACTATGTGGATAATCAGGTGCTTAGATATACATATTAAATTTTAAAATAGATTAGATTGATCAATTTTGGTAGTGAGGGTTTCTTTTTATTTAATTCAGAATATATCTTTCATTTTATTCATTCAATGAAATTATTCTTCCATCAAACTTCATGTCACCAGAGCCATAACAGCCGATGATCGAGTATGGCATGGCCTCGATGGAGTCGAACTCCTCTTCCGGCGATGGTTCTCATCCACCACCGTCGGATCCAATACACTGCCCGCTTCATCTGGGCTTCCTGATTTCTCTCCATTTCAGATTACATGCCACAAATTAATTGCAGAAATTACCTTCAATGGTCCCGATCTGTGATGATGTTCATCTATGGCAAAGGAAAAGATGACTTTCTCGGGTGCCTTGCCTCAACCCACGCATACCGATCCAACCTTCAGGATGTGGAAATCAGAGAATAGCATGGTCATGTCATGGTTGATTAATTCCATGACCCAAGAAATTGGAGAGAACTTCCTCTTATGCACCACGGCGAGGATATATGGGATGCTGCACAAGATACCCACTCATCGAAGGAAAAACCTCTGAAATCTTTGAAATCGAGAGCACGCTCCATGACTTACGACAGGGTGATGCCTCGGTCACAAGCTACTTCACAAATTTAACCCGTTCGTGGCAACAATTGGATTTATTTGAGGTATACGACCGGAAATATCAAGATGATGCCCTTCGTTACAAGTCGATAGTTGAAAAGCACCATATCTTCAAATTTATGTCCGGCCTCAATCAAAATCTCGATGAGGTACGAGGACGTATTTCAGGCACCAAACCACTGCCCACTTTCCAGGCAGTGTTCTCTGAAGAAAGACAAGAAGAGAGTCGACGCAAACTGATGCTTGGATCACCTACCGTCAACTCAATCATTGGTGGTTCAGCCCTTGAGTCCCATCGCAATTTTTCACCATTAGCAGACTCTAGGGTTCATCCGCCCTATCAAGCTTCACAGCCCATGTCACAGAATAATGGAAAAATGAAACAATGGAAAAATGAAACAAGGGCGCCTCTGGTGCAAACACTGCAAGAAACCATACCATTCCATGGAAACCTGCTGGAAGATCCACGACAAGCCAGCAGACTGAAGCCAGTGCACGAGAGGCGTGCGAATTCTGCTGCCTCCGAGACCAATCCCTCTGATCCAGCCCCTTTCTCTGCTGTGCAGATTGAGCTACTTCAAAAATTGGTCAGCCAGGCTATTTCCCCATCGAGTTCTACGACCACTGCTACAGGTAACACCGCCCACAAAGGTGACATAGTGATTCATCCACATCCTGGATTGTTGGCTCAGGTGCTTCAAATCACATGACTGGAAATCTCTCTCTTTTTCACTCATATGTTCCTTGTCCAGATTCACAGACACTCCGTATAGAGAATGGTTCTTGCACCAAAGTGTTTGGTTCGAGTTTGGTAAAATTATCGAAGGATATTTGTTTAAAATCGGTGCTGTTTGTTCCTGCTTTGCCTTGCAATTTACTTTCAGTCGGTAAATTGAATGAGGATTTGCAGGGCACTACAAAATTTTTGGCTTATTCGTGTATTCTTCAGGAACCGGCTTCGGGGAGGATGATTGGCAATGCAGATCTTCATGCGGGTCCACCTCTTCAAAATGACGGGTCCTCCGCAATACCTCCTTGAGTTCGTCCAGTTCATCTTTTTCAAATTTCGTCAATGTTTCTCATGCAAATACGGATAGCAATATTTTGTTATGGCACTACTGTTTACGTCATCCCAATTTCTTGTACTTGGAAAAATTATTTCCTTTACTATTTAATAATAAAGTATTTTAATTGTGATATTTGTTAATTATCCAAACATACGAGAACCACATTTCGATCGCAGCGACTTTCTTGCTTATTCATAGCAATATTTGGGGTCCATCACATGTGCCAAATATCACGGGATCTCATTGGTTTTATTGTTTGTAGATGACCATACACGTCTCTCTTGGGTATTCTTAATGAAAGATAAGACTGAAACATCCAATACTTTCATAACAGTTCAATACCATGGTCAATAACCAATTTTCAACAAAAATTCAGGTCCTAAGAACTGACCAAGCTGGAGATTTCTTCAAATCTGTCTTGGATGATTACTTAATCTCTCAAGCCATTGTTCACCAAAGCTCATGCGCCCACACCACTCAAAATATGGTGTCTCTGAACAAGAAAACCGCCATTTAATACAGGTTGCTAGATCCTTGTTGTTTACACATAATGTTCCAGCCATTTCTGGGGAGATGCAGTTCTCACTGCTACGTACCTCATAAACAGAATGCCTTCTCGAGTCCTCAACTATAACCCCCCAATCCAATCCCTCCTGGAGTTTTATCCCAGTACACATCTTGTCCACAACATCCCTCTGAAAGTCTTCGGGTGCTCTACATTTGTCCATATCCATTCCCAAAATAGGGGCCTGTGTGTTCTTCGTGGTTGCTCTCCCAATCAGAAATGTTACAAATGTTATTCCCCAGTCAAAAGGAGATTTTATACTTCCACGAACGTAACATTTATCGAGTCTGAACCATTCTTTCCCAATTCATCGATTCAGAGGAGCATTCCAGACACGAATCTCAAAAATTGGGAACCCATAGCCACGCCATTTCTCGACCCAATATACATTCTTCCCAATCCATCATGCGACCTTCAGCCTCGAGAGTAACCAACACCAACCATTGATCCGCTGCATGGTTACTCTCGCCGGAAGAAACGTCAACTTGAAAGCCAACAGGAAACTGTACAAAATCAACCTGTCAATCACACTTCCCCACAGTCAGATTCCACGGAAATTGATCAAGGTACGGATGATTCACCCATAATTGAACATAATGATAGGTCTATTGCATTGAGGAAATGAGTTAGAACTTGTAATCAACATCCTACATGCAATTTTATTTCTCTTGATCGTTTATCACCTGCATAACATGCCTTAGTATCAAAATTTAGACCAGGTACAAATGCCATCAAATATCGCCGAAGCTCTGCAAGATCCAAACTGGAAGGCTGCTGCCTTTGATGAAATTCGAGCACTTGAGAAGAACAATACTTAGCAGATCACTTATCTTCTTCCCGGGAAAAGGACAGTTAGTTGCACGTGAACTTTTACAGTTAAGCACAAGTCTGATGCACGAATGGTGGCAAAAGGTTACACACAAGCTCATGAGATTGATTATCAAGAGACAATTTCCCCCGTGGCTAAGACTAAATACTCTCCGAGTTCTCTTATCAATGGCTGCAAATCTAGATCGACCATTGTGTCAACTTGATGTTAAAAATGCATTCTAAATGACGACCTTGAAGAAGAAGTATACATGAATGTGCCTCCGGAATTTGAATCAGAAACCACTGTCAACAAGGTATGTAGAATAAGAAAGTCACCCTATGGCCCAAAATAAATCACCTTGAGCTTGGTTTCATAGATTCACAAATGTTCTAAAGGGAGATAGGTTAAAACAGTGTCAATCTGATAATACATTTTTTGTCAAACACTCAGAAGGAGGTAACATCACTGTTATTATAGTGTACGTGGATGACATTGTTCTTACCGGGAATCATGAGAAGGAGATGAATAATGTTAAATTATTGTTTCCAAGGGAATTCGAGATGAAGGACTTAGGACATCTGAAATCCTTCTTGGGAATGGAGGTGGCAAGATCATAACATGGGATCTCAATCTCCAAATGAAAGAATGTTTTGGATCTTCTGAAGGAAACGAGTATGCTGGGATGTAAGCCAGCCAATAAACCGAAGGATCCGAGTGTCAAGATTGGAATAAGAAAGAACCGTCATTTAGACGATAAAGGAAGATACCAAAGACTGGTAGGCAAACTGATATATCTCTCACACGCGGCCAGACATCAGATTTGTTGTAAGTGTCATAAGTCAGTTCATGAATAATCCAACTGAGGAACATATGGAAGCTACGTACCGGGTATTGAGATATTTGAAAAGGGCCCAAGACAAGGACTAATTTTCAAGAAAAACTCCACCAGGGATATCAGAATCTACAATGATACCGATTGGGTTGGTTCTCCATGTGACAGACACTCTACTTCTGGCTACTGCACATTTGTTTCGGGAAATTTAGTAACCTGGCCAAGTAAGAAACAGTCTGTAGTAGCTAGGAGTACCGCAGAAGCAGAATTTCGAGGCTTAGCTCAAGGGATATGCGAAGTAACGTGGCTCCAAAGACTACTAAAGGAATTACAAATGGAAGGGCACAAATCGATGGAAATCATGTGTGACAATCAAGCAGCAATAAACATTGCCAAAATCCAATTCATCGTGTTCGAACAAAGCATGTCGAGATTGATCATCATTTCATAAGTGAGAGGTTGAGGAAAGAATTGTAGGTCTTAGCTACATTCTTACTCAGATGCAGGTTGCAGACATCTTTACAAAAACTCTCTGTCATCCAAAATTTGAAGAATTGATTTCCAAGCTAGGGTTGATAAACATATACAACCCACCTTGAGGGAGAGTGTTGAATGTATGAAGATAACTATGTGGATAATCAGTTGCTTAGGTAGACTTTTGTAATTTAAAATAGATTAGATTGCTTTCAGATTTGGTAGATAGGAATTCTTTCTATTTAATTCAGAATGTATCTTTCATTTTATTATTCATTCAATGAAATAATTCTTCCATCAAACTTCGAAGGCTTATCCTATTTGTTCGAGAACTTTGAAAAGGGAAACTATAGCATATATGGTTTTGTTTCCATGCAAACTATTTCCTGAAAATATATTTTCGGGGAATGAATTGGAAAATAAATGCGAGCTTTGTTATGCCCGTAAATGTTATGTCATGCCAGAATTTATTTGGCCATTTAATTGTTAAACAATAAATGAATACTTTAAATTTCAAATTAAAATATAGTGTTTTGAATCAGATTATGATATACTACTGGAATTATTTTTGGTAATTAAGACAAATTGAATAAAAATAATGATTGCATAGAGGAAGTGTAACATGAATATAAATGTATTTTTGATTGAAAAATCTGACAGTGATATGAGTATGTAAGTTTATAATTCCTGCAAATTAAAACATTCCCGAAACATACAAAAATAACATAGTCTAGACTCCAGAAACTACAACACGAGAACTTAAAGTTCCGAAAGAACAAACATGAACTGAAAGTAAAATAAAATAAAATAGACAAGTTTTGAAACTATTGGAAGATTAACTCCAACTTTCCACAGCACATACCTGCCCTGATATATTCAAGCTACGTACACAGCTGGTACAATCACAAGGTAACCAAAACAGGTCGCTGCCAGTGTCAAGTGCCACAAGATATGTTGAATTAGGTGTTCCCACTTCCACAAATACGTAATGCAAGCTGCGAATACACAATTATATAAGAAGCACGCCCAACATGATCTAAGCACTGAGATACAATGCTTGATATAAGACAAAACGAAAACATAATCATAAAGTAACTCTTTTTAAAACCAGTAACTCTTATTGAAACCATTGTGACGATAAGTGAAGTTAAGTCCAATGACCGATCCTCTCAAAATTTTTTATTGTTTGACCCGATTTGGTCGTATTAAATTACCATCGTGTTTGATCAGGCATGGTTAACAACAAATAAACAAGCAATAGTTCATAGCAGCATGGCCAGAGAGAATATATGACCGAAAGATTGAATATCTATCGTACGCTATAAAAAATAGATATCATTTAGGATTTATCATGCAAAGACTGAACCACAAGATTTCCAAGGTACAATAGCCAACAAGCAACATACTACAAAAGCATCATTAAAGTTCGATGAAGCACGAAACCAACAAGAGATCATCGTATGCAATAAAGATTTGTTATCGGGCATCGTATACAAGAGGAGAAACAACAGTGGCTCACAAATAAATGGATCAACCAGTAAAGTCAGAACCATATGGTAGAGAACCAAAATAAAAACAAAAATGGATAAAAAAAAATCTAAAACAAGCGTAAACAAACATACAATCCAAGAGCACTGAGACGATAGGTAATGTTTCCACCGAAAAAGGTGAGAGCAGGGGATGTGGTGGCAGGACTGGAGCCGGCAAGACGGCGGGCCTTGAAGATATGATCACGGTGGGCCATGGCGGCGTAGTAATCAAACGTACCCTTTTCCGGCAGCCCATCAAAGTCCAAGAAATCCTTGACACGGTCGGAATACCTGTGGTGGATATCGAAGCCGAACGTCCCAAATTCCTCGCCACCCCTGGCATGAATCCAACACACAGATACTAGCATAATCAGAACACCCATTACCCATGAAGTACTTCTACACATCATTTGATTTACTCGGAGTCCAAAAACACACAGATCAATGAAATATTTTCACCTCTCTGGCCCAATAAATCAATAACATATATGCAAATTCCCGTGGCGTAGACTAATTGAGTCTACGTTAGAAAGCATGAAATGAGGGAAAAAAAAAGAGGAAATAAAATTAAAAAAAGAAAAAAAAACATGGACCAGTTCTTACCCGAGGAAGGGGGTGAGAAAAATACTACGAAAGATTCAAGTCAACTGTTGAGGCATACGGAGTGAATAGTGACGACTGATGTGGGAAGAGAACAGACAATGGGAACAAGTAATAAAAGTCAAGATTAGGTGGCCAGCTGAATTGGTGGAGTCGACCAAGGAGTTGAGATTCCTTTACCTACCATCTACATTTTTATATATATTTTATTTATAAAAGATGAGTGATATTTAAAGTAAGAATTTGTAGGGTTTTTAAAAATCATTTTATATTCAAATTTGATTTTTAAAAACACCGTAATAATCTATAGATATCCAAAATATCAATATTTTCGATGACTTCATGAAATTTTATTAAGTACTAGAATTAAAGTTTAAGACACAACTATAAAATGTCAAAAATTATCTTTCTTTCGATCTAAAAATTTGGATGGAGAATTTAATCGAAAAATGTATCAGTGACGTATATTCATTTTCATTTTTATTTAAAATAATCTCTATAGTAACACTAGTTAATTCATTCTTATCTTCTGCATATATTCTTTCTTATTATAAATATTTTTTTCCTGTCGTTAATTTTTATTTACGATTGTTTCAAAAAAATTAACATCATTTATTTTATTTTTTGACTTCTGATCACAAAAATTCGCTAGATTTAACATTATATTTATTATCTTCTATAATTTTTGTTAATTTGCAGCTTGATTTTGATTATAACTCCAATGACATCCATAAATAAAAAAATTTATTCACTTAAATAAATCATAAAATAAGCATGCCTCGACATTTTACAACTTAATTAAAAATATTTTTGCATCTTAAACCTTTCATACGTTGAAAACATGTTGTAAAATCATAAACTTTTCATACGGCTCAAAAATATATTTTTCGGGTTATCGAATTTTCTCGGAACGTTGTCAAAATCTCTGAACTTTAAATTCTTAGATTTTATACTTTCGACCTCTACCTGAGTCCTCTCTAAGCCATCATGTAAATTAATTTACAGCTTATAACGCGACTAAACTTGCTGCAACAGTCCACGACTCGACGACGAACAACTCCACCCCAAGCCTCGTTTCGACCCGTACGTGTATATCCTTCGCTCTAACACCTCCCAATTCGAACCCGGACACAACCAGGCCCTAAACACCTTCATAAGACACATACCATCACTTGACACGAGCCCGTCAACCTCTCACTATCTGCTGAAAGTCACTAAACAATAGTCTAAGCTGCTGCCAAGCCCTGCACCCCTTGCGCTCAAGCCTTTTGCGCCGAACCCTTGCACCCCACGTAGCCCCTCCCGACTCTAGCCCTTAGCCACTACCTTAGGCACTCCTCAAACCCTAGACCAAGCCCCCATGCAGCCCTTCTCCAGCCCCAAAACCTTGGCGAAACCTTGACCCGAAGAATAAGCTAGAAGGAACGAAAATCTGCGCAGCCCCTAGGCACGCGCATGCGTGCAGCTGCCCTGTAAAACCGTACATATAACATCTAAACATCCCTCCCAAGCATCCCCTATGGCAGCAACGTTCCTTTGCATCAATAACCGTCTAAAACATACGTTAAAATGTCGATACGATGTATAATGCATTACAACTTTATACAACTGAAACCATATACTTTATTCATGGAATACAACATTAAACATGCATAATATAGTTTGAATGGTGCAAAAATAAGGATTTCAAACGTGTCTTTGCATTTATAATGCTCAAAAATCAATTATTGGCGCGAGGAGATGAGGAGGAACGATTGGGGGACGACTTGGCCTTGCTTTTTCTTTTCAAAACTCTAAAAAAAATTCTAGTTTCGTGGCAGCAAGGTGCACGGCACAAGCCCTGATTTTTTGTTGGTAAATTTCGAATTTTTGTGTTTAGGAGACTAGGGTTTTAGGTGTTTATGGTTAGAAAATAATTAGGCCCACTAATCCTAGTTAAATAGGTCTAATTAAGCCCATTAAATCCTACACAAACAGTTTATTTAGGAAAGTTTTCAAAAATAAATTCATGCGTCCTCAAAAGTCCTTCGTTTTGACCAAAATTGGTTTCTAAAATAAATTAAGACTCAGCAAGTAAAATAATTTGAATCCTAGCATTTTTAGAAAATTTAAATCCTATTTAGACATATTTTCGAGCCTTAAAATAATTATATAAAAATATAATATCACAATCGTCTTAAGTCTTCTTTCCTCAACCAAACATCAAATATTCTGTTGAAAATCCTTAATTATGAAATCATGCAAAACTATACAATCGAACATTTAATTATATTCAAAATATATCATTTATGCATTAAAAATCATTCTATTAAAATAAATTAGTAATTTAACAATCCTAATGCATGCGATTTACGTAACATATTTTTTGGATGTTACACTACAAGATTCTACAGAAGTTACATAAATATATCAACTTCACAAAACTATCAGTTTTAAAAAGTCATTAAATCTATACGACGAATATGTAGTTTATCATTTCACTCGTGATTTACATATTATTTTGTTAGTACATGACAAAAGATATGGTTGCGTGACAGAACAAAAAAAATCAAAAGTCAAGATGTTGGGCATGTTCGTTAACTTTTCCCGTTTAAACTATATTATATACAAAAAAAGTTGTATTAAATACCATATATTTTTTTACTTTTTATGTGAAAAAAAGTAGAAATAGTTAAGTTGAATGTGCTTTTTTATTATTATTATTATAATTATTATTTTTATTTTATAATTAGAATTGATATTGTATTTTTGTGTTTTATTCTACGATCTTATATTTTATAATATAGCTTATACATGTATCGTATGAAATATTGACAATAAATTATGCTTTGGCTAAGACTTTGACTATAATTTTCTGAGTTTTTAAATATTGTTATATATTTGTGGCTTTTCCAAATTTTAAATATTAATATATTTTCAGAGTCATATGTTCATATGACGTCAGCAACCATTTTTAAATATTGTCATATGTTAGGATTATGAATAAATATTTTAGTACACAAAAAGAGAAAAAAATCATGAATTTTAAAAAAGTTACTTCTTAGACAAATTACTACCTACCACAAACCACTTGCTGATGTCATTCCCCTGTTTCATAAAATAAATATATATTTCTTTGCTCAGGAGCTAATTCATAGTCTTAATTTACCTATTTGAGTAAATAATGATATCATGAAACTTGATATGACGAAGCTGTATGCTAGAGTTCAATAACCTTTGCCTCCTTAATGTCCACAAAAAATTTGGATTCTCTGGGCTGTCAGTTGAAATGCTAGATGTTTCACACATATTTATGCATCTATATCCTCGTGTGTAAATTTTTATCATTTAATAAGAATATATTTGTGTACAAAAGAATGTCCCTTATATTATAATTTTTAGAAAATTATTGTATCCTGAATTGGCTTCCATCTATATCCATATTCCACCTTTTACGATCATACAAATAATTTTTCTTATGCTATTTCAAAAGAAACCAAACTGACAATTCCTTATCTTCTCTTGCAGAGTAAATGTTCAAATTTCATCAGAGTTTTCATCAAAGATGTACAAGCATGGAACTGCTGGTATATGCTCAAGAGTTTCACCTTGTTCATTCTCTCTTGTTTCATTAGATTTCCAACCTAAATGCTCAATATAGACCTCATCAAAAGCGTCGATAGTCAGTCCCGATGCTAGAAACAATTCCAATTCATTAACAAACCTTTCTGTTCTACCAGTTATGAAAGGTTTGACTGCTTTAGATACTATCATTCGGAACTCTTCTCGCACCATCTCAGCCAACATTGTCAAATGTTTTGAAGTATCTCTGCAAAATTAGAAGGGCAGCTGTGAAAAGAAAATCCTAGAAAATTTGGTGATAAACCCCAACATTTTACTTACATAATACATGTTCATTACAAAGTATATTAAGTGTTCGTTTAAATTGCTATGCAAAACAGATTTGAATAAACTTAATCATTATGCAGAAATAGATATTACCTTCTCAATGAGTCGATCACACCAAGCACGTAATGCACGATAATGTCTACATCTTCCTCCTGCATATAAAGCACATAACATATTTACACGCCAGTAACAACTGATTTGAGAAGGTAAAAGCTTTTCATGTTTCAATGCATTGTTTATTTCATTATTTTCTCATATATTCTTTACACAATACACAATTATTCAACGTGAAGGAAGAAGCAAAATAAGGAAAGATAAAATCTCATATATAATGGGATTTAAATCAATCAATCCCTTATAATCTGGGAGACTAACAAAATAAGTTCTTAATTTATCAACACCCTTCCCCACTCTCCCTCAAGTTGGTACGAAAATATCAGTCATGTCCAGCTTGCTAACTTAAACTTCAAAAGGTTGCCTTAATAGGCCATTAGTTAGAATATCAACGACCTGCTGTATGCTCGGCACAAATGGAATACAAATTATTAATTTTCTCTTGTCACCTTTACATACATCCAAAATGCAAACTGAATTACTCACACAAAGCATAAGAAATTGGTACTATAAATAATAATTATGAAAGAAGAATTTAATTTTTTTAGTAAAAACTAATAAAAATACCATTTGGATGTAAAAGAGGGTTTCCATGCAGATACAACACAGGAGAAATGAGGAATACAAATGAAAAACCTGCATTACTGCCTGAATTTCCCTTCTCAACCAGTCATGCAGCCAACTATTCGGCTGAAGATACTTGCGAAACTTCCAATAACGCGAGACTTGTAGTTTGTCATCTAGATTACCTAGAGCCAGAAGGTTTTATGTGATCATCAATAAGAAATCAGAAAATATGTTTAATAATAATTTTAATAATAATCACAATAAAAGTACCGCCAAAGGCCTAGTAGCCCAGCAACTCCCCATTATCGAGAGAACGTCTCAAGTCTGAGAACCAATTCCCTCCCTAACTCAAGAATAAACAAAAAAAAGACATAAAGTACCTGGTTCAGTGTAGTAGCATTTCAATCTATATCTGTGCGATTCTGAAAAGAACTCACTGCAGAGTTTACAAAATTAACCGCAATCCTTATACAATTTGAAATTCAAAAAACTAAAAATAAAAGGAAAATAAAATAAGATTTTTACCTATTCCCGAAACACTTGTTAACATAATGTCGTTGAAAAAAACTTCCGTCGTATCCATAAATTATGGAGATATTCTCTACCTGCACGGGGCCGCAACAAAATATAAGATGACATAAGTCTTTAACATTCAAAAGGAAAAGAGGACACATCACTACGTCTTGAACATAAAATCAATTGTCATTGTACTGTAGTAAGATGATCTAGGCATATGAATTTTATTATTTTCCTTCTCCAGTTTTGAAATGCCTAAATAAGATTGGCACACATACTTGTTGAAGATCTTGAATAAGATAAATAAAAATTTATTTAAAGTTTAAATAAGGACTAGATATTTAGATTAGTAGGCATATTCAATTATTTCTCTTGCTTATATAATTTTTAAGCATGTACTTTGTACGCTTAATGAATAATGAAGAATATTTCTTTTCCTTATATAGATCCTACACCAAACTACTGGGTATCAGACATTCAGGTTAAACCCTAGCCATAGCCATGAACAAAATACGGCCACATGGCTTCATCCTCTGATTCTGATAATCAAACACCAACCCACCCGCCAGCACCAACACCTAATTTCTCTCCGATTCAGTCCATTACCTGCCACAAACTCAATGATCAGAATTATCTTCAATTGTCCTAGTCCGTCATGAAGTTTATCTGTGGCAAGGGCAAGGAATATCTCATATCTGGTTCCTCCAAACGTTCAGCTCCTACCGATGGCAAGTTCAAGTCTTGTAACTCCGAGAACAACATGCTTATGTCCTGACTTACCAATCCTATGGTCTCAGATATCAAAGAGAACTTCCTGTTGTACCCATCTGCCAAAGAGATATGGGAGGCAGTCCAGGAGACATTCTGCCCATGACAACACCTCATAATTATTCGGCGTGTAAGGATTGCTTCACAATGTCCGATAGGGTGAGGACACTGTCACAACATAGTTCAATGCCCTCATCAAACTCTGGCAGCAACTGCATTTATTTGAATCCCGTGATTGGAAGTGTCCGGCTCATGAATCACAATTCAGGGAAATTGTGGAAACTAAGCGTGTGTTTAAATTCCTTCCCGGCCTCAATCCATCTCTCGATGAAGTTTGTGGCCGCATCTTGACCAAGAAACCATTGCCAAGATTCCGTGCAGCCTTCTCCACGGTCCTACATGAGGAGAGTCGCCGGAAGTTAATGTTGGGCACCTCCCGTTCCCCTACGATCGATGCTTCTGCCCTTGCTTCCACTCGGCCGTCGTTCTCCTCAAGTCCCGACGGCAGTGCGCGCCATTCGCAGCATTCTGCTACTACTCTTAATCAGTCAATGCGGAATGGACAACTCCGGTGCGACAAGTGTAAGAAACCCAACCACACGCTGGACACTTGCTGGCGCATTCATGGCAAACCGTCCGATTGGAAACCAAGCAGGCAACGACGTGCCAATTCAGTTGCTATCAATGATACTCTTCATGTCTCGCAGCAACCTTTCACCCAAGGGGCAACATGATGTCCTTCAGTGGTTGTTCGCACAGATTTTTACTCAGAATTCTGCCCAACCTACATCACTTCTCAGTACTGGTGATGCACCCCCATCAAGGTGAATTTCCCCTTGCATTTTTCACGAAACAAGATTTGTATTCTACATGGATTGTTGACTTGGGTGCCTATCATATGGCGCGCAGTCTTTCTCTCTTTAGTTCCCACAAGACTTGTCGGGTCTCTCGATCTGTGCGAATTGCCAATGGTTCTAGTTCAAAAATTTTTGGTGTTGGTTCTGTACAATTCTCACGTGATATTTACTTACATTATGCGCTCTTCGTCCCTGACCTTGCGTTAATTTACTGTCTGTCAACAAGATTAATGCCGAACTTCACTGCACTACTAAATTCTCTGTTATTTCTTGTATTTTTCAGGAACTGTGATCAGGGAGGACGATTGACGGCTTGTTTCTTATCTGGATGGAACCTCAATTCACGAATGGACTGTAGAGTATTCCAAGACCAATCTTTCGTAATTTTTGTTATGTTTTTAATTCCAATAAAGACAGTGATATTCTTTAATGGCATTATAGATTAGGTCATCCGAACTTTCCGTACTTAGCCAAACAGTTCCCATTTCTCTTCACTAATAAAACACCACGTTTAATTCATTGTGATATTTGCCAAGTTTCTAAACACACCTACCACTTTCAAACCACAACCATACAAACTAACGATGCCCTTCTCACTCATCCACAGCGACATCGGCCATAAAAAATAAAAAACCTAACGGGTACTCGCTAGTTCCTTTTATTTGTGGACAATCATACTCGAGTAACATGGATATTCCTCAAGAAAGATAAGTCCAAAACAACTTCCCTGTTTCAACATTTCCACTCCATGATCCAGACTCAGTTTCCACCCAAAAACAAGTCCTCTGCACTAATCGGGCTCGTGATTATTTTAATTCTGTGTTGGGTACTTATCTGGCCAACCATGACATTGTACACCAAAGTTCTTGTGTCGACATCCCTCAACAAAATGGGGTTTCTGATCACCTCCTTGAGATTACCCACTTTTTTTTGTTCACATACAAGGTCTTAACTATTTTTGAGGTGATGTGGTGTTTACTGCCACTTACCTCATTAATCGAATGCCTTTTTGTGCCCTCAACTACAAAACTCCTATCGAGGCCCTACTTGAATACTTTCCCCAAACACATCTTAACTTTATTCCCTCAAGATATTTGGGTGCTCCGCTTTCATCCATATTCATTCCCAACACCATGGGAAACTCGACCCCGGGCCATCAAATGCATTTTTCTTGGGTACTCCCCTAACCGTCCCCCTAACCACAAAGGCTACAAATGCTACTCCCCAATCACCAAAAAGTCTTGATGTCACCTTCTTCGAAAACGAACTTTTCTACCCCAATTTCTCCATTCATGGGGAGAGTAACACCGATGAATCTCCAAATTGGGATCCCACATCATTTGTCGACGCAATCCAAGTCACTCGAGATCCAAACCGTGTACCAAAACCTAACCACCTATCAGCTTCCCCAAACACTCAAAGTTTATTCAAGAAGAAAGGTCATCCTAACGGAGAGACAACAAGAACTAGTACAAAGTCAACCAATCCAAGACACTTCTAGTCTTCTACAATGTCAGTTTCCAGTGAAAAAACCAAGTTACTAATGAACTTGACAGTAATTCTCCCATACTAAATCATAGCAACATTGATGATAAATATCTTGATAAAAGACCTCCATCGACCACACTTCGAAGAATTAAAGACCAAGTATGACATGACGAACATTTATCGCCATGCTTGAGGGGGAGTGTTCAAGATCTTGGATAAGATAAATAAGATATTCATTCAAAGTTTAAATAAGTCTTTTAGCTGGCCCAGATTCACGAATATCTCTCTAATAGCTACTTCCATATCTTAGTTATTTTTTTTATTCAATTCCTAGAATTTTTTCATGCATATAATGGCATAATACATTAGATTCTATATACAAAATCACTAAAATTCCATCCAAAAAAAATATTAACATCAATAAGTGAAAATAACTTTTTACCAAAAAAAATAAAATCACACATGTTTCATGGTTCATGCATATGTGCCTTTTATGCTTCAATTGCAAATACAAACATATCAACAACTCTCTTTGGTATACCATCAATTAAGTTTACTAGAAAACCTTGTATGGCTTTAATGTAATCCTTCTGTCAATGGTATGTAGGAAGAAAAAAACAAAACAACCAATGTGACATGGCAAATATGTATTGTCAAAAATAACAGAAGTGGGAAAAGGGATAGGACATAAAAAAAAAAAGATCATATGGGGAGAGGGGAAGAACAATTAAAAAAATTAATAATTTAATGAATCAAACTATATTCTTCCACTAAACATAATGTGGTCAATCGAACAACAAATCAGGATAAATAAGTTTAGCCATGAAAAACTAAAAAGTGATCAGTAATTTATGAACAAAAGAGTCAAGCGCATATGGAGGAAATTTTTTGCTATATCTGACCAAGTGTTGGAATGTTGGTTCCATTTTTAGCCTTCTGTGTCCCCCGAAAATAAAACCAAACATGGTTTTTTGAAAGAAAAATATTTTAAAGGGGTTTTAATATTTCACTTGTAAAATTGTACGAAAATATAACTTCACTGCCAAGTGCCTGTTGTAATATTAATTTACTCCAAAAGAAAAAAACAATAAACTAAACAATTAATTGGAAACAAGCTAACTTTAAATTAATAATTTTCTTCATTGTTTTGTGTTTGTACAATGCTACTGGATAAAAAAAATAAAAATAAAGCTAACCTTGCACATAGGACACTTCAATGATGAAGGTGTAGAAGAGTGTTTGCTTGCTACTATAGTGTTCCATCTTACAATGCAATCATAGCAAAATTTATCTGCAAAATTATCAATTTAATCAGTGAGTATAACGTATCTTAAAATGCAATATCTTTGTAGCAGTTCAATAACACAAAGTTCATGAAAGTACAACTCATCAAGGTTTTGTACGATTCACATAAACTTAACAGTGAAATGTTTTCATGATCCACACGAGAAAGTTAAAGGCAATTTCCTTTAAATTGAATCCCATTATCCAGCATTATGGAAGAACTCGAGGCTAGCTGGAAAACGTTACTTGGGGCAAAGTTGAAGTTATCCATCTCCATACAAATAAACAGTCCTCGGTGGTTCCATAGATTCAGGCAATTACTTTCACCCGAACTCACGAAAAAGTGGGCACAGAACTCTACAGAAAATATAGTGTTTCCATAAGATTTAGGCAATTACTTTCACCTGAACTCACGAATGATAGTTTTATACATATTGTAGTGCCCAAAATTACTCAATATAAAAAGCTGAAAACTAAAAGGTTACAATCATGCAAAAGACGACGATATGATAATCATAATGCACAAATATGACTTTGTACCACTTCTTATTCATCCTAAAATACTCTAACTATACAGTAACTTCATGGTAGGAAAATATTCAAAACCTTGAGATTCAACTCTAGGACAAAAGGGTGCATACATTTCTCCAAGTACCCAACTCATTCGTTTTAATAATTTCATCATTAATCGACAGAAATCATGAAGTTCTTTCTATTGACTGCTTTCACATTCTAAAGGTGGGAGTGGGACCAATCAGACTAGAAGGCCCTAGTTGTTCAAGATCGCTCATTTAAGTCCTAACACAAAGTCACCGAAATTTCATCAGTTATTAAATATCCATCACCACAACAGATTATTGATCCATCCATCTGTGTTAGTTGTTCTCCACTTTCCATATATTACATCTATTTAAACCCATAAACCGGTGGCTATTATTCTTGACATTCACATCAAATCGCAAGTCAATCAAAAGTTTTAATTTAACCAAGAAGAGACGAAAAAGCATCCGACCAGAAAGCTGCAAACGAAACAAAATTGACGCCAAATAATCATACGCACAGATAAAAACGTACGAAAACACCGGTCCAAGTATGATTCTTGAGTGACGGAATCGAGGCAAATGGGGCAAGGACTCCCACCGTAAGAGGAGTTGCTTCTTCCCTCTTCCACCATTAACGACGACACTTGTATGAAAACTAAGCTTAATTTAATTTATCTTTACCATCTTTACTATTTTGTAATAGTTGAGAGACTTATTATAAAAACAGAGTTGACACCAACTTTCCTTCCGATTTTATTTTTTTATAATTTTGTATTTTATATTTTTTTTAAACAATAATATTTTCTCACTCCACAACATAAAAAAAACTGCTCACGTTCTCTATTTTTTCTGCTCAACCCACGATTTCTTTTCCAAATTTCTACCACGCTCAGATATTAAAGAAGATAAGTTTGTGATGCTCACGCTTTTCTACTCAACCCACGATTTCTTCTCCAAATTTCCACCACACTCAGATACTGAAACATGTTGGTTTGTGAATTTTTGCACTCAATCTCTCCCGTGGTTGTCGGTTTGGATTTACGAATTATTTTACGGGCCACACCGGGTAATAGGTGGTTGTAAATTTTTGTTCTTTCTTCTTCTTGGAACCAAATTGAATCCGAAAAACATTTACATGTCTGAATTTGACATAGCAAATCAAAATTATGCCGAACTTTTGAGGTCTTACTCTGGTTTAATTTTATCTTTCTTGGGCTTTTGTCTTGATTTACCTACTTATCCTCCTATATTTGCAATGCCGTTAGCTAGTTTCATTGCTTCATGTAACCATCAGCTTTTCCGGCACTATATATGCATTTGTTTTATTCATATACATGGCAAAATAAAAAATAAAAAATAAAAAGAAGGTTTCTTTCATCTGTTGGCATAACTCGTGCGGATTGTTTTCTTACTTTAGGTATCACATTAAAAGTTGTTATCGGGATGCTTACTTTGTGTGAGCAAGGGAGCCTGTCTATTCTCGGATTTCGACAATAAAGCGAAAGGTTTGATTTATCCGTTCCAACTCTTTTTTTTCAACATTAATATTTTTTTATTGGAAGATGTGTATCATTTTTACAACATTAGTATTATTTGGTTTCTTTAACTGGATACAATTGTAGCTTTGATAACTATTAGATCTAAGATTGTCAGAAAAAGTTCAACTTTTTACGAATTGATATTTATATTTGATCTTTTAATAAAGTAGGGGTCTTCTGAGTTTTAGGCACAATGTTGTTGTTGAGGATAAGTTTTTTTAGGCTTAGTAAGTTTTGATTTTGTATAATTTAAAGTGTTCAAAAAGTACATTTTTATTTTAATTTTGCGAGAGTCTAAAAAATTATTTTATCTACTAAATATTGAAAAATTAGTGCAATTTTTATGAAATAGTCGATTAATTGGAGCATGGTAGATGATTGGTTAGACAAAATCTTTTGTTACACAACTTGGTTTTAAAATCTAATAATAAAGTACATATATGCTTCGAATATTTATATTTTACTATTTATTCAGCAGTGCAATGCTCTACTCCCTTCAAATATACTACTTCGCCTATTCTCATCATTCAACCTATCATACGTCTCTCCTCTTCTTCCCACTGCCTATACCTTTCACGTAGAGGCTTAAACTCCTTCTCCCACACTCTATCCAACCTTTTAACATTTTTTGAAATTGGAGATCGTCAAACATTATACTTGCAAGAAAAGGTTAGTGGAAAAAAAAATAAAAAATAAAGTTTTTTCACCACGAATCCTCACTAGGAACTCAAATGAAAATTTACTCGGCTCTTATTTTTTTGCTCTGTCCTCACTTCAATTACTCACTAGTCACTCCAAAATCGCAATCTATGGTTAAAGCAAAAATCATATACATGAAGAAAACGTGTAAATACCGAGCCGAATCATTCGATCCGACATGTATCATGCATAATCACTCCAAAACATGCATTAAGGTGTGAAGGACGAGAAAGTAAGGGAATCGGGCGTGCCTTAGTATAAAAACGCTCAA
Organism: Primulina huaijiensis; assembly: GCF_012295235.1. NCBI lineage: Eukaryota > Viridiplantae > Streptophyta > Magnoliopsida > Lamiales > Gesneriaceae > Primulina > Primulina huaijiensis. Next base: position 16,882,702 of record NC_133319.1, read on the forward strand.
AGAAATCGAACCAACGAGGCGAGGGACAAGCACCTGAGAGACGGGACAAGCTTCTACTGAATTTTCCTTGCAAAAATGCACAAAGCTGCTGTTGTGTTTACTTGAGGTGGGCGGCCGAGATAAGGGAGGTTGGGGGTAGGGTTTTGGGGAATGAAAATTTTGCATAATAATTAATTAGGATAATGGACCTAGGTTTAAAAATATTAAAGTGTAGAGATATAGGCCCAAAAGCCCAATAACAAGCCCATTAGACCCAATGACATGTACGTAAAATATTTCGTTTAGACACGTTTTCGAAAAAACCCTCAAAAAGCCCTCCGCTTGGCTAAAAATCGTCTACGGTTTAAAATATGGTTCAACGTGTAAAAATATATCAAAAAAAATGCTCACTTTCAAAACTGATATAATAAATACACCACATATTAAATAAATAAAAATAATTATTTAATAAAACATTTTTTCTCAAACAGTCCCCGGTCTCCGTTCCTCGTTCAAGCATCGATTGCTTCTAACAAATCCTATTTCATGCATTCCAGCAATATAATCAAATAGACATGAAATCATGACTTAAACATGCATTTAATGCAATTCAAATAAATTAATTAAAATAAATAAGAAATTTTATAACTTGCATGCGTACGGTTCACGTGGACCTTTAAATTTTCGAGGCGTTACAGACTGGGAATTATACCTGAGGGCATGGGTTTGGGCTTTAGAGTATCGATTCTTTCTGGTGATCAGATGTTTACTTCGAAGATAGTGAAGAGTTTGGAGCTTCGATTACAGAAGAATGTCGTGCATGCAGATTTGATTGTACTACCGATGCCTGAGTTTGACATCATTATGGACATGGATTGGCTATCTTCTAATGGAGTTTCGATAGATTTCTAGCAAAGATCAGTGTCTGTTCAACCACCCAGCGGGAAGTATTTTGTTTTTGAGGCAGCAAGGAACAAGCAGATGTCGCACATTATCTCCTATATTTGTGCGAGTAAACTTTTGAAGAGAGGCTGCCAAGCATTTCTGGTGAGCGTTGTGTCAGTACCTGAGGCAGTCAGACAGAGACTGGAGGATGTTGAAGTCGTCAGAGATTTTACTAGCGTCTTTCCTAAGGAAATTTCTAGCATTCCACCAGATAGAGAGGTGGATTTCTCTATCGAGTTGATGTTGATTACCGTATCGATTTCTAAGGCACCCTATCGTCTAACGCATGTAGAGATATAAGAGCTAAAAGATCAGATTCATGATTTGCTGGACAAGGATTTTATTGGCCCGAATTTTTCTCCATGGAGCGCACTAGTGTTGTTTGTGAAGAAAGACGACATTATGCGACTCTGCATCGATTATAGAGAGCTGAACAAAGTCACCGTTTAGAATAAGTATCCCTTGCCTAGAATCGAGGACTTATTTGATCAGCTGTAGGGAGCATCAGTGTTCTCGAAGATAGATCTTCGTTCAGGATATCACCAGTTGAAGGTGAGAGAGCCAGATGTTCACAATACGACATTCAGGACGCGTTATGGGCATTACGAGTTTGTGGTGATGTCATTCGCATTTACTAGTGCGCCAGCGATCTTCATGGATCTTATGAATTGCGTATTTCAGCCGTATTTGGATCAGTTCGTCATAGTCTTTATAGATGATATACTGATCTACTCGAAGAGCAGAGAGAAGCACAATCAACACTTGAGAACGACACTGCAGACATTGAAAGGCAGATAGTTATATGCCAAGTTCAGCAAGTGCGAGTTCTGGCTCGACAGAGTGGCGTTCTTAGGCCACATTATTTCTAGGGATGGAGTCGAGGTTCATACCAAAAAGGTCGAGGCAGTCAGAGATTGGCCAGTGCCTAAGAGTGTAACAGAGATCCGCAGTTTGTTGGGTCTAGCTGGGTACTAAAAGAAGTTTATTCAGGGCTTTTCTTCTATTGCGGTACCCATGATCGCCTTGACAAAGAAAAATACCAAATTCATTTGGGGATCAGAGTGCCAGGAGAGCTTTGAGAAGCCGAAGCAAGCATTGACTTCAATGTCAGTTCTAGCGATGCTACTAGGGCAAGGAGAGTATGTGTTATACAAGGATGCTTCGAAGCTTGGTTTGAGCGCAGTTCTGATGCAGCATGACAGAGTGATAGCCTATGCATCCAGACAGCTGAAGGTGCATGAGAAGAATTATCCGACTCATGACCTCGAGCTAGCAGCGGTAGTATTCGCTCTGAAGATTTGGAGACACTATTTGTATGGGGAGAAGTGCAAGATTTTCACAGATCACAAGAGTTTGAAGTACTTTTTCACCCAGAAAGAGTTGAATATGAGACAGCGGAGATGGTTAGAGCTAGTGAGGGACTATGACTGCAACATTAGCTACCACCCGGGAAAGGCTAATGTGGTCGCAGATACTTTGAGCAGGAAGAATGCAGTGATTGGTCAGCTGTCAGCTCAAAGACCCTTGCAGGTAAAGATTCAGAGATTCGAGCTTGCAGTGTATGCTAAGGGCGATGCTCTTAATATTTCTACCCTAACGGTTCAGTCGACACTGAGAGACATGATTCGAGCAGGTCAGCCTTCTGATGAGCAGCTGCAGAAGTGGAGATTGAGGGATGAGTCTAAGTGTCTGTGGTTGTATTATCTTGAGTATGGCATTGTCTGATACCACGGTCGACTGTGGATTCCTAATGGTGATTCACTAAGGGAAGACATTATGAAGGAATTGCACAACACTTCGTACTCCATTCACCCAGGGAGCACGAAGATAAATAAGGATTTGCAATCCTTGTATTGCTGACCGGGCATGAAGCGAGATATGTTGTGTTTTGTGTCTGAGTGCTTGACATATCAGCAAGTTAAGGCGGAACACCAGAGACCTGCAGGAAAGCTTAGACAGCTCCCTATTCCCGAGTGAAAATAGGAGAACATCACTATGGATTTTGTGACAGGATTACCCAGGACAATTGGAGGATATAATGTCATCTCGGTGATAGTCGATCGGCTCAGTAAATCAGCACATTTTTTACCGATTAAGAAGACTTTCACCATGACTCAGTACACAGAGCTGTACATCAGAGAGATAGTCATATTGCATGGAATTCCGGTGTCTATTGTATCCGACAGAGACCCGAGGTTCACATATGCGATCTGGAAGAGTCTGCATCAGGCATTGGGTACCAAGTTGCTATTCAGTACAACTTTCCATCCTCAGACCGACGGCCAATTTGAGAAAGTGATTCAGATCTTGGAGGATCTACTCAGGGCTTGCATGATCGACTTCCAAGGAAGCTGGAAGCCGAAGTTACCTCTTGTGGAGTTCACATACAACAACAGCTATCAAGCATCTATTGGTATGGCTCCTTACGATACAATTTATGGGAGAAAGTGTAGATCACCGATTTATTGGGATGAGGTAGGTAAAAGGGCAGAGTTGGGTTAGGTAGACTGCAGAGCTAGTAGTCAAGATCCGAGATAGGATGAGGACTGCTCAGAGCCGACAGAAGAGTTATGCAGATAAGCGACGCAGAGATTTAGAGTTTACAGTGGGTGACCACGTGTTTATGAAAGTTGCACCTATGAAGGGTGTAATGAGATTTGGCAAGAAATACAAACTCAATATTAGATTCATAGGACCATTTGAGATTCTCGAGAGAGTTGGGACACTAGCCTACAGAGTTGCATTGCCGCCGAATCTGGTTGGAGTTCATAATGTGTTCCACATCTCGATGCTGCGAAAGTACATGTTGAATCCTTCGCACGTGCTGAATTATGAGCCTCTCCGGATGACACCGAACCTGACTTTCGAGGAAAGACCTACCCAAATTCTGGATAGACAGGAAAAGAGACTCCGGAACAAAGTGATTCAAATGGTCAAAGTCAAGTGGCTAAATCATTCCAAGGAGAAGGCTACTTGGGATACCGAAACGGAGATGAGGAGTCGGTATCTAGAGCTTTTCGATAAGTTTTGAATTTCGAGGATGAAATTCTAGATAGGGGGGAGGAATTATAAGGTCCAAAAATTCAAACTATGTAACCTGACTGCATGCAAATTTAGGGATTATTAAAAATGTTTGATTGAATGTTTTAAATGCATTAATGCATGTTTATGACATGATTTCATGTTTTATGACATGGTTTACTAGAATCGCATAAACTAGGGGTTTAGGCAGTATTCGATGCTCGACCGAGGAACGGAGACCGAAGAAAGTTTAAGGAAAATGTTTTTATTGAATAATTATTTTTAATTACTTAACATATGATGTGTATGATAGGTGATTTTTGAAAATACGCTCTTTATGATATTTTTACATGACGAGCCATTTTTTAAATCGGTAGTTGACTTTTAGCAAAACAAAGGACTTTTAGAGGGTTCATGTAATATTTTTGAAAACTTACTCAAACGAAATATTTTATGTGCGTGTTATTGGGCCTAATGGGCTTGTTTTAGTAGACTTTTGGTCAAGCCCACTACATCTCATTATTTCAAACCTAAGCCCAATATTCATTCATTTTTTTTTTATTATCAAACTCACTCAAACCCTAGCCATCCTCCCCATTCCTCTCGGCCGCACCTCACACACACACACCAGCACCTTTTTGCTTCGTTTTCAAGGAGATTTCAGTAGGTGCTTTGCCCCATCCCCTCGGTGTTCATCTCTCGCTCCGTTAGTTGGAATTTTTGAACATTTCAACACCAAGGCATGCCCGAAAACCTTTATTTTCGCATATTTCACATCATAGTACATATTTTGATTGATATTGCATGCCATGTTATAGTCTTACTGATGTACAATTGTTTCTCACTGTTTATACATGAAAATATTTGATTTTTCAACTTGCATCTCATGTTTCTTTGACACGGATGAAGGGCTGCCAGGTTTGTCGGTTAGGGGATGATCTATAGGAGGTTTAGATAGGGTTTAGGTGAAGACACCAAGTTTGGAACGAGTCATGAGAGGGGACAGATCGGATTTCTTGGTTTTGGGCTCGGTTGGACTAGATCGAGTGATGGGATGCCGGCTGCGGTGCAAGGGCTGTTCCAGGCCTTGGATCAAACCCTGGTGGGTCTGAGACGTGGCCCAAGATGGCTCGAGTACAGCTGGTCATGGTCAAGGGGCAGATCAAAGGAGCTATGGTTAGATGTGTTCAATTTTGGCTCGTTCGGGTGAACTATGCTCATCCGTGTGCATGGGGCTAGGGACCGGGGTTAGAACAGTCTAGGAGGGTTCAGTCAATTCCTAGGAGTGGCTGGTTCGAGGCTGGTCCGACGTGGTTTGGCGTAGGGTCGAGTTATGGGCTTGGAATTGTAGTTAGGGTTTCGACCCTTCGAGCGAAATTCCAGCAACTTCCAGATGCATTTCAAGGGTCTTAAGCGGTCTGAATTAGGTTGTTTAAGGGCTGGTCATGTGTGGTTAATCATGGTTTAAGTTTGGGAATGTTTGGTTGCGTTTAAGTTTGATTCGGGTTAAAACGGGACTCCGGTCCAAGTTTTGAAACGAATTAAAGAATTTAATGCATGTGCTCGAGTTTACGTCTAAGAAATGATTATAAGTATGATTTAAGGTGTTTTAATAAGTTTGGATGGACTCGGGTCGAAATTTTAAGGTTCAGGGGTAAAATGGTCAAACTAGGATTTCAGGGGCAAAATGGTCATTTTGCACCGGAATCGAGTTAGCAGTCTTGGTTTCAAAAACATTTACGTATATGCATGGATTTTATAAGTGATGAATATGATGATATGTTTGAAGGAGGTGACTTGGTTGTGACTAATATGAACACAAACACGAACACGAAACATGTAAAGACAAGGCTCAGTTGCGGGTGAGAGTGTCGCTGATGTCTCTGCTGTCCGACACCATGATTATACGTATATAGATCCATTGAACAGCAGATAATCACAACTAATTATCTGAATTCAATAAAAGAAAAACGAATATGTTTATAATGACATGATTTGAATATGTTTATGTCATGGTTATGTATATGGACATGCTTTAGAATTATCATGAAATTTATTTTAATTACAGTACTTTTCACTGTTGTTTGATATGTATATGTACTTTTTTTATAACGGTTCACATGTGTTGAGTCCTTAGACTAACTAGGTATAATTGTTTCAAGTGAGTAGTTTGTTGATGAAGAGACTGGAGGTGCTGAGGGCTGAACTGGTGACGCACTGGAAGCCTGAGGACCTTGCGTTTCTTCTGCATTTTATGATTTTATGAGGGATATGGTTTAACAATATTTCAAAACATTTATGATTTTTGTACTTTGAAGTTTGTCATGTTTTTAGTATTATGTTGTTGTTTTACTTTAAACAGTAAATGTTTCCGTTGGTCACACTTTTTAGATTTTTAAACCACAGCAGTACTTGGGTTGTATGTAAAACGAGTGGGACGAATTTATANAGTATTTTAATAGTAAGCGTTTCAATAAATCCAAAAGATTTAAGGATTTGGAACAAAAGACATCCTCAACTTTATATGCTATGCTTCTTTACTAAACAGAGACAGAGAATCACGAAGGGCGATGCCAATCTGGAGATCAATCTAAAGATTTGATAGAAAAGGACTACAAGGTGCTATAATTTAACTTCTAAAGAGCAAAAAAACGGCATAATGATTTCAGATATCCGTAAACGATGCAAAATCGCACAAAATTCAGAGGATACTCATCACCAAGTGACAACTAAAGTTTGATTCGCCCACAAAGTCGCCAGTATGCACCTTGATGGAAAAGTGATTTCTCAAACACCCATATATCACGTACAAGAACCTGGAGAAAGTGGAGAAGAATGGAAACATCAAACTATAGTCCGGGAAGAAACTTAGCTAGTATATCACGTAGGTAAAACTTTGAATAGGCTAAACTTGATAACTATATTTGGTAAGATTAAACCAGATAGTATGGGCGATTGTACTCAATCCCCACTAAGCAGGTGGAGTCTTGCTCAACTAGTAGTTTTCCAAATAAGATTTCATCAAGAAACTCAATATGGCACCTGGGGTCCATATGACAAACAGTTGATATAAGAATGCAACTACAATGTGAAATTTGCAAATTGAAAGACATGGATTTGCTTCATCCTAGAGGTGGGCAGAAAAGAGAGAGACGTTTAATATCCCATCAGATTTTAAGGATTCGAGTTAGATATTGGAAAACGAGATTCAAACAGATTCATGGAGTCGGTGTTCAGGACAAGTATATTTATAAAGCTCATTTCAGGTACTATCTGGGTCTAATTTATTTAAAGATATTATAGGTATATTTCATATATTAAAGTAGCCCTGATATTATTTATATTTGTTGGTAGCCTACGAGATTTTACGAATAGAGAGATACTGAGACCGACAAGAAAAAAATTTCGAGAAGGGACATGTTTCTGTAAAATTCTCTTTGTTTTCTTGATTTCATTATGTGGAAATTTACAGCGGTGTCAAGTAGACATAAGCTTTCAAATCGAGATGGAACACTACAAATCTTGTGTTTATTTTTCATCATTTTTTATCGCTTTCGATATTCAAAACAAGGACTATAATTCCTAATACTGGATGAGTATGATTCATTTAATGGTGACCACAAGAAAGAAGAATGTCCTAAAAATAAGGTGAGACTAGGCAAGTGTACAGCTCAAGATTGGAGCATTATGACCTACCTCCTTGTTTTTGTTGCCGGCAACGACAGCTCCACTTAAGTCATAAGCCTCAAACTTCTGCAATTACATGAGGCGCAGAAAAGTAACCTAATCAACAGAAAATACAAGTGTGCTAATGGAAATGCCAATTATTAGATTATCAAAACTAGGCAAATAACACGCCACTAAGCACCACCATGAAAACACCTTTCTAAGGAATACAAGCCCCAAAGAAAGTTTCACCTAAGGCCTTGATTATTTGGAGGTAATTACCATAATTCTAAGTATAACCCTATCAACTTTTCCTTCTTCCACCTTCAACTACTACAAAAGGCATCACGCCATATTCTCAAATTTGTATATATCAAAGTCTTCAAAATATCTTCAATTCGGAAACAAAGACAAACAAGAGATATAATGGTCTAACATACATCAAGAGAAGCTGAAGAGTAAACATTCACAGTTTGGACCACACGCGCACACAATGCTAGTTAAAGCATGCACAAACAAATTTCATGTAGCAAAAGAATCAAGCAAAATCCTTGTTCTTCAATTTTAAATATGCAATAAATTGTTGAGATACATAGAGAACGAAAAATTGAATCATTATGGTATGATTCACTCAAGTTCAAAGACATAATTTTGTCGTTCTATCGCATATGAATGATGCACACGGGTACAGTTGTTCTACTAGTTCTGTATCAAATTTCCCAGTGACAAAGTAAGAGGTGACAAATTACTCTATAGCTATCCGGTCCACTTAAACAGTTCATAAGAAAATAATATGATAACTAGCCTTACATCATATAGCAATGAAACTTGAACATTGGGAAAGTATAGCAGTCACTCCTCGGAATCTTAGAGAAGTATAAATCATCAGAAAGTACATAAAATTCAATTGCTAACATGGTTAGATGCTGGGACTCAAGTCGTATCAGCAACATCATGCGCATAACTGAGTTTCACATCTAGTGTTGACTGTTGACAAATAAAACAAGCAACAAAGAAACAGCAAAACGCAAATTTACCTGTTTGCTAAGAAATTCAAGAGTAAGCTGTACAAACACCTTACTGAGGTCACTTCTGTCAACACCAATCTGGGAAAGACAGATAATTCTTAATACCTCATAAACAGACAGAAGATATCGTTATCCTGTAACCTCCATTATAAAAGTTAGGCAAGTCATGAATCCATCAATGGTAGTAAAATAAAATATCAATCCATATGACAAAGTTGGGAAGAAAGATGAATCTTCCTGAGGCACTCAGACATCTCAATGATAGAGTATTTGTCCTTGTGAAAAAGGCAATGGTCTAATAGATATTAAACCTAAACTCCTCCACCCCTCATGGCCAAATTTACCTCTCTTCTGATCCTCAAGGGCACAGGTAAATGATACCTATCTACCACCAACCACCATACCCATCCTTAAAATGCTCAAACTAAAAATCCCCCTTAAAAAATTAACATAGAAAAAATAAAAAGAAATTTTGACGCACGGGGTCATAAACTAGACAAGGGGAATAGGACCACTTTCAATAACTTCTTTTCGAATAAACATCACAGGTATTGAAATAAACTACGGAAAACAGGCTACCTAAACAAACAAGACAGTTGCTTATTTCAACTTTAATTGATACTTGCCAGTCGTGCCCGCAGAGTTCGAATTTTTTGTAAAGGCATCACTAGTTCCCAGTAAACATAACTCCAAAGTGTCTCTCTGTGCTTGATCTCGTTCTTCAGGGCCTGTTTTGAAGATTTAAAAAATGTTTTGAGTTTTATCTTGAAAAAAAGTAACAGAAAATTTTTGTATCTTTCGCGAATGGTAAAAAGTGACTGACATAATATCTCCAATGGTAGTAAAGAGGCGAAAACCTACAGAGTACATGTTCTCCGTAACTGCTTTCCTCAATAATACTTTGTCGCCATTGGCCATTTGGGTATTTATCTGAGCATAGAGTGAAAAACAAGAAATGAGAACCGAGAAACAAAAATAGATGCATGAATGTGTAATTCTAACCATGCAGATTCATCTTGGCAGACACAAACCTCTTTGTATAAATCAACAGCTTCTTTATAGAACTTCTGTTTTGAATATCCAGACTTTCTCAACTTTGAAATTGCATACGCACTTTTTAGCTGCAAATACAAAGTGAGAGAATCTCAAACTTAAAATAACTTAGGTCTGTGCCCTCATAACAGGTATGTAAGCAGAAGAAAGCAGCATCAAATTATTTCTTCCACTTTCCAGTTTTAGAACTCGATTTACCCACTGGAAGGTCATTTTATCCGGAGTGGTATCTAGGAGTTATTTATAATTTTCCATGAAAAGAGTGGGTTAAAATGTTTTATACACAAGTAAAGCATAAGGTATTTCTAGAGTTTTATACCATTTCCCCGTTGTAGAACTTGATAGAATTATTTTGTTTGATTAGAACATATATTTCTATTGTATTGAAGTTCTAGATATTGGATATCCATATGCGTATTTTACTTATATATATAAATATATTTATTTATGGTATAACTCTTTTGTACCAGGGAATAACAAATTATAACTATTCACTCAGTTTCTCAACACGGTACATGAGACAAAACCAAAATCTAGGTTTTCCTCTCTGTCTCTCTCTGATCACTCATGCATAAATAAAGAAAAACAAATTGGTACACTACAGATCATTGTGACATGGGCCCTCAATTCACACAAACAATATTCCTCAGACAGTCGTTCTTTTAATGGTTCAGTTATCACAGAAACACGTAAAACCAACCACTTCAGCCAAGCTATAAGATATTTCGTCCTCCAAGTTTATATTTACTAGGTTGACATCATTTTCTACTAGTAAACCGATGATAAAAATTGATATTAGCAAATTCCCCACTGGAAGAATGATGGATTCATAGTTCTTAGAGGAGAGAGAGGCATTAAACACGTGCTATAGAACATAGACACCAGGTTTCAGGACAGATGGACAGGAAAAAAATGTATTCCCAGTCCACCATGTACATGAAATGCTTGTGATTCATGGAAATCACCGCAATGTTTCCAGAATACTAATAGTCAGATATTGGAGATGAACATCCAATCACATTTCCCAACCTGTGGGGCCACAGAGACATACAAAGGTAAAAAAGCACTTCAACATGTTTTTGGAAATGCAGCCAAACTCGACCTAAATTTAGCAACAGCACAGAAGCCAAAGCTCACAACAAATCAGCATTGTGAATATGCTCTAAATCACAAAGTGAAACAAATAATTAATAACTTTTGTCCATGAACAAAGACGAGAGCATATAATGTACCTCTAAAATGACATCTTCTTTTGTTCTTTTCCAGCCGTCTCTTGAGAACCATCTGACCCACAATATAAGTTTCAAGACACTCAATCACAAAACCAAATAAGAGTATGCATGATCAATTGTCTATCACCACAGTGGCCTGGGTAGAAATTTTAAAATTATCATAACCGATAAACTTATATTAAATTCAAACGACTTCAAAAACAAATTTCAATTAAAAAAAACTTATATGAGAGGTAAAGGAATTAAATAAGATGTGCACCAAAAATTATAAGATGACAAAGTGGGTTGAAAATACAATTGAAAGGGGTAAAGTGGTGCATATAATTAAAAAAGGGGGTAAGTGAGTACAACTTACAGCTCAAGAGGTTGCTTAGGCACAAGTGGAATTAAGTTATTAACACTAAGATTTGAAGGCCATTGAACACTTTCAGACTCAAGATTGGGTTTTCCAAACTCAAGGAGGATGACTAAGATATTAAAATAAATTAAAAATTGAAAGACAATTGTTGGAATTCTTTAATTCAGAGACTGCTCGTTAGAAAATAACTGCTTTAGACTGGGTAACTATCTGATCATAATATGTCAGCAAATCTACAAGATTTTCAATGCCAAAATGGCCCCCATATTCACATAATTTTAAAGTTCATAACCCAGAAGCACAACTATTTTGTATCGTAATTTCTAAGAACTCGTGAAGGTAAAACTTTGTCATTAATTTTCATCTATTTCTTTTTGCTTTTATTGAAAAATAGGAAATATATGTTTAAATAATTAGGGTTTGCTTTATTAGGAATACATCATGTTGACTTTCAAGAATCATAATGTAATTAGTTTCTCGATTTATTTGTTTCATACTCTAAAACGTAGTCTGTGTACAAGCCAGCTTTTACATCTTGTACTCTCTTGTATAAAAGCCTATGCTTACACTCATCTAAATAACATGCTTGTTTTCTCTCACGGGTTTTTACTCTTCACTCTTGCTTGACTAGTATTACTACTAAAATTTACTCACATAAATTTAATAATCTGAAGCTAAATCCGGCCAACAGAAAACGTACGCATGAATCTGTGATAGTACATACCAAATTATATTTGGTTTTCTTCAACTCTTGTCTTTTCAAGCCAATAAATAACCAATCTTTAATCTTTCTTTCAGTGTCTCATTTTGGTAAAGCCCATCGCAGAGCTAATTTCACAAATATATCGGGAAACTCTACAGATCAAACTTCACAAATCATAATATGACTGTAAAATCTTAAAGATAAAAATCAAATCTTCTAGGAATTATTATATATTAGTTCCAGTTTTTGCCAGAGCTGAATAAACAGAGAAAGCAGTTTACGAAGTAAGTTCTGAAATACTGATTTATTGATTTATGGAAGAAAATATGATTCATCACTTAAATTTGTTACTATCAACCACCACCAAAAAGTAAGTTCTGAAATACTGATTTGTTGACTTATGGGATAAAATATAATTCATCATTTAAACCTGTTACTAACAACCACCACATATGATGAACAAAATCCAAATTTAGAACATAATTTTATCAAACAAAAATGTAAAATGAGTTGGAATTCATGGTTACTGAACTAGGATATTTATGGTCATTTTGATTAAACAAATCATTCAGAATAGATACAACAAAATTTATTACTCAAAAATGTTAATCCATCACTAACATTTCAAGCTGTAACATCGAGTCTACATGTGATGTGACTTGATAACTATTCTGAAGGTCCTTTTTCTTTGTTTATTATCAACTCTGAAATTCCCTTTGTATCATCAGGGGTACGACATTTTTGTCAGTTATATTTTACATTACCAATAAAATAACTCCCGCGCCATTCACTGAAATGGTATAAAGCATCCCTACAACCTTGTGACAGGTTGTCTTGGTTCTGTTTAACAGGGCCCACACTATCATTACAAAGCATTCCTACAACACATTTGTCAATTACTAAATGACGGCAGAAAGCATGAACATACATGTTTCAATCTGCAAAAACAAGCTTCTGAATATCAATCTATAGAATTTATTCAATCTTTATGGTTTTCATACTAGAAATTACTAGCTCAATAAACCACTCTCGCAATATTGATGACACTTCAAACACCGAGTTTTGTACTAGTTAAAGAACATGCTGTTTCTATCGCTAGCCACACGAGTTTGAGATTCCCGACATTACTGGATCAACATTTTGATACCAGCTTGACCATAACAGACATGTAACATAATGTTATTCATAAAATGATGATTTTTCAAAATGATCTGACAGATATAAGACTTACGAGCACATTGCAGAAGTCAATAGTCCCACTCACCTACTCCAAAAAGAGATTGGTTCACGAGGTGAATATGGCTCATATACAAATCCAGGACTTGACATTGACACTTGAAGAGCCCCCTGCATGCAATAACATTTAAGCATGTGCCAAATAAATGTTTAGCCAGTATGTTTAAGGCTAACATGAGATGATTATGATAATCATCATAATAATAACCAAGCAAACTGAGGCAAATTAATCAAAGAGATGATGAACAAGGGAAATTTACCAAAACTTAAAAATCATAATGTATCTCCGGAATAATAGCAATGAAATCGCTAAATATGAATGCTAGAACGGAGAAAAATTGACTTTACGATCGCCATTAAAACATCAAAACAATTAAACAATCTTCTAGCCATCTTCATAAAAAGAAATTTGTCGCTAAGAGAATTTTTAAGAGCATGCACATACACGAACTAGAGCACAGATCCGTGGCACTGAGGTCAGATATTCTTTATAACTTCATAGAAGAAACCTTCTTTTGATGGGATATATATGTATATATAAATGTATATCCTTTGTTCATTTTCAACCACAACTTACAGAACAAGAAAAGTGAGGGTTATGACAATTTTCTCCCAAATAGGATAAGAAGGTCAAATTTACTTTCAATATCATATTTAATTCTCATATAATGTCATTAAACTTTTCGGTTGTCAGAGTGGTGAATTTTTCTCATGCATCAAAGTTCACTCCCATTTCACGATGCACATCATTAACCATCTGATAAATATATGCAAAAGTTCTTGAATTACCAAAGACAGTTAAAATCCATATGTTGGAAGATATTATCGTACCATTTTCCGTACTTGAGCCTGAGGTTTTGCTTGCATACTAAACAACCTTACCCAGCTTGAGTTTGGTGGATTGACTTCCTATCAAGCAACATGTGACAAACGAATCGAAATAAACAATAAGAAGCAACTTGAAGTACAATATTTAGAGAAAAATTATCAAGCCCAATCAGTCAACCACGAAGTAAGCATATTTGAGAGGATGCAATAAACTAAACCAAAACGGCAGTACCTATAACATAAAGCAAGAGGAGCATCTTGGAAAAAGTACTCATTGTCGTCAACATCTTTAGAAAATCAAAAAGGAAATCAGCAGTTTTCTATGACATCTTATCAATTTCTTCAACTGTAAGCTCGTTATTACATATGAGAATTAGGAAGTACAAGGCATTGGACTAATATGCTTTGGTCTCAAATGTAGGATAACATGTTTTTAGTGAAGTGGAGGTCATTGTTTTAAAAAAATGTGGAGGGAAGGTCATTTTTGAAAATCTTCCTATGCTTTGTTAATAAAAATGGACAAAAAGCATCAATGAAGGCGACAAACTTCTAAAAAAGGTCGCAGCCGGACACACTCAACTCAAATTTTGTTGATTGTTCGGTATTGTGAAAGTGATTCAAGAAGCTTTAGTCAGCAGATACTCTGAAGAAAAAGAAAGCTTAAAAAACCAGAGTAGATGCTCTGTCAAAATCATCTTGGGTTGAGCTTGGACTGATGTATTTGATCACTTGAAATCCACCATAATTACAGTTGAAATTAATTGCATAACTTGACATTTAATGAATTTGAAATTCACTAAAATTTTATCCATTCAAGTAAGTTAAAGAATTTAAAATCAATTAATTTAAAATCCATCTTCTGAAATCCATCAATCCAAGAAAAACCTTAGATCCCTCATAACATGTGAATGGCAAAAAATATTTTATCGTGGGGCAAAAGTTTCACAATGAAATTAGAAATACAATAAATACACCAGCTCAATTTTACTCTTTATTTTAGAGAAAAATGACGCACCAATTTCAACTTCCAATTAGAGGGTTCCAAGGAAAGCTCATGGGACGAACGAGTAGGCGTCAGATGCAGCAAAATCCGGCCAGAAACTCGCCGAGACTGCAACAAAACAAAAAGGAGAAACGAATTGAGCAATCACTAATAATGAAAGGAATGGAAATGAAGGTGTTTCGAGGATAGAAGGAGAAAGCATACCTGTGCAAAAGCGTTCGCCATGAAAGAGGAAATCACTGTTAGAGCTTTGGAGTCGATGGGTTTTAGAAACAGGGGGGGTTCTGATTTAGCTATGGGTCATAAGTGGGTTTTAGAAAGAGGATTTACTTTTTCTTTTCTTTTCTTTTTTTTTTTTTACTTTTAAATAAGTGTTTACTTTAAATAATACAAAATATATAAAGAGAATTAATTTGATTATAAAATTTATATTGTCCAAACGATTGACGTAACCACATATCGGAACCACCCGTTCGCTGGTTCAAGAAATCTCTTTTTTTTAACCGTTATGGTTATGGTTATCGTTAGTTTGGAACCAGTTTTTAAAGCATTAAGAACAAAATTTAGAAAATAAAAACTCTTGTGAGACGATTTCACGGATCAATTTTGTGTAAGAGTATTATTTTTTATTATGCATATAGATAGGGTTGATCGTCTCACAGATAAAGATTCATGAGACCGTCTCACAAGAGACATACTCAATTTAGAATTAGAAAAAACATGAATATGTTAAACTAGGGTTTTTTTAAAAATAATGTAATTTTAAAAAAAAAATTTCAAAAATAATGTAAAAAAAAACATTTCCAAAACTACTGTAATCCGCGCTTCGTAAGCACGGACGTTGGTCCGAGCGACGGAATATTTTAGCGACGGAATATATATTAAAACCGTCGCTGTATTGGAATCAGCGACGGTTAAAAAACCGTCGCTAATTGGAAATACCACCCTACTTGTATCAACAGCGTGCACACGAACGTCGCGAATAATATTGAACTTTCAACGGCTTGCAATTTTGCAGCGTGCAATATGCGCTACGAAAAGCCATTTTTGTAGTAGTGAAGACAGAGAAAAAAACAAACAAGAAATTCATCAAGACTGAGATATCTCAATTGAATGTTGTTCATTTTACTCAACATCATTCTGTGGTCGAATGGCATGTACAAGATGCTGCGGACCAACATTAAGCAAATTTGTAAAACTGTGTATGTTCGACCAAGACGGAGTCTTAAAATCCTGCTGACCAAACAAACCAAAGTCAGCCACCCCTGAATCACTGAAAAAACTAGGTTGAATAGTAGAGGTTCCTGAAAAAACTTATTTTTTGATGAGCTTATTGTCTGTTTTTTTCTCTATCTTCACTACAACAAAAATGGCTTTTCGCAGTGCGCAAATTATTTTTCCGCAGCGTATATTGCACGCTGCAAAGTTGCAAGCCGTTGAAAGTTCAAGATTATCCACGACATACATGTGAACGCTGTTGATATAATTTGGAAAGGGGTGGTATTTTGGCATTTAGCGACGATTTAAACGGTTTTTAAATCGTCGCTAATTAGCGACGGCTTATTAACCGTCGCTGATTCCAATAAAGCGACGGCTTATAAACCGTCGCGGATTCCATTTTAGCGACGGTTTTTATATATATTCCATCGCTACAATATTCCGTCGCTTACGTGGACCAGCGTCCGTACTTACGAAGCGTGGACGCTGCTTCACGTGAGCACCATCCGCGCTCCGTAAGCGCGGATTGCAGTAGTTTTGGAAATGTTTTTTTTTACATTATTTTTGAATTTTTTTTTTTAAAATTACATTATTTTTTTAAAAAAACCCGTTAAACTAAAAAGATAAATTGGAGATAAATTCTCAAACTCAAACCTCACTTTATCCTAATTATTTATACCCAAAAAACTTTGTTTCAACTCGTTAAAATAATAAAAATGACAAATACCCTTATATTTGTTGATTTTAATGATTGATTTTTACTAGCCCACAAATATTATCTGAAACGTTCTTAACTTATACATTGCTTTTAAATTGGGTTGGAATAAATTTTTTTTTTTGAAACCAAATAGGATGCGGCCTATAAATATAAATGTGTATATATATACACTTTCTCAATTGCATCATTTAAAAATATTCCAACCAACTAAATACTTAAAATTCATAAATAGAGTAAAAAACATAAAATCCAACCAAACTTAAACTACCATTATTCAAAAATAACATGAACGTCTTAAATCTTCTCAAAAACCACTCTTTCGCATAAAAAGTCATAAAAATATTCAGAGTACTATTAAATCATCAACTGTACGGAAAACTAGTCAGGTCTTCGGGTTTCAGTGCACCATCAGCCCAACCAGCTCAATCATCAAGTCCTTCTGTCTCAAAAAAAGTATCCTCACCTGCATCATTCACACCTAGTGAGTCTAATGACTCAGAATGCTTTACCTGTTATAACAAGTAATATATGTATACATTCACATGCAATAGTGAAAAGTACTGTTAATGAACTAACTTTAACATAAATATTTACATACCTTAAACATTTCCTTTCATCCTTGTACATATGCATTTCCTTTTAGGGGATGTGAGGTGTGTGCGGCTGCTGCTAAGGAAGGGAAACCCTAGCTTTATTGTGTGTTAAGTGTGGGGTTTGTGGGTGAAATTTGGCTTGGAAGTCAAGACCATGGATATAAATATTAATGTAGACAATTAGGCCCAATAATCCTAGCATAATTAGGAATGTTCATCGGTCGGTTCGTTCGATTTTCGGCTTTTTATTTCGGTTTTTTCGGTTTTTTAAATATATAATCCGATATCCGAACCATTTTTCTTCGGTTCGGTTCGGTTTTCTACCGAAATGGTTCGGTTATTTCGATCGGTTATTCGGTTTTGATACAATTATTTAAATTAATAAGATAAATATTGTAAAATATAATATGTTATTTTTTTACATGATCTTAGTAAAGCATTTAAATATAAAGTCTAAATGAATTACATAAACAACAATCAACTAAATATTATTCAAAATAATTCATTATTCACTGATATCATCTCAAAAAATATACAATAAAAATAAAATTATTAATTTAATGAAATTTCGGTTTTTTCGGTCGGTTCGGTTTTGACATATATAATCCGAAACCGAACCAAATAAATTTCGATTTTAACATTTATATCCGAATAATAAAATTCGATTTTTTCAGTTTGGATTTTCGATTTTTTCGATTTTATCCGAAGTTTGAACATCACTAAGTATAATATGTCCATTAAGCCCATTAGTACATAGGAAAAATATCTCGTTTAAGAAAGTTTTCGAAAATATTAACCGAGCCTCTAAAAAGTCCTTATTTTAGTCAAAAATCTATTACCGGTTTAAAATATGACTTGATATGTAAAAATATCTTAAAAACACTATTTTGGAATTTAAACATTAACTATACCATATATTAAATAATTAATTATTTAATAAAAATATTTTTCCTTTACAATCTCTGGTATCCGTTCCTCGATCGAGTCTCGAATAACATTTGAAAACTCTGATTTATGCATTCTACTAGAAAACCCTACTTTAAACATGTAAACATACCTACTACATTTAATTAATGCAATAAAATAATTTAATTAGATATTTTCTATTTTTTTCTTAGATTTTCATGCAGTTGGAATACGTTATCGCTTTTGGATCTTACAATTCCTCCCTCTCTTAAATGAAATTTCGTCCTCGAAATTAAGACTTACCGAATAACTCCGGGTAGCTTTCTCCTCATGTCAGTTTCAGTTTCCCAAATAGCTTCCTCCTCTGAATGATTTAGTCACTTGACTTTGACAATTTGAATAACCTTGTTCCGGAGCCTTCTATCGTGTCTATCCAGAATATATGTAGGCCTTTCCTCGTAGGACATATTTGTCGTCTTATGAACATCTGACACCTTCACCTTCGGCTGATGGTATCCCGAACGAAGAACTATCTTCGAGAAAACAGAAGCTCCATGCAGCTGGTCAAACAGGTCTTCGATTATAGGCAAGGGATACTAATTCTTGATGGTGACTCTATTCAGCTCTATATAGTCAATGCAGAGTTGCATACTACCATCCTTCTTCTTCACGAATAATACCGATGCGCCCCATGAAGAACAACTCGGGCGAGTAAAACCCTTGTCCAGCAACTCCTGAATCTGATCCTTCAGCTATTTCATCTCGGCTGGTGCTAGATGATAGGGTGCCTTAGAAATTGGCACTGTACCCGACATCAACTCAATAGAAAATTCCACCTCTCGGTCCGCTGGAATGCCGGAAACATCCTCAAGAAAGACGCTAGGAAAGTCTCTAACAACTTCAACATCTTCTTGTCTCTGACTGACCGGAATAGGTATTGAAACAACACTCGCCAGAAAGGCTTGACACTCTCGCCTCATATGTTTCCCCGCACAGATATTGGAAATAATGTGCGACATTTGCTTGTTCTCACTGCCTCAAAGACAAAAGATTTCCGGATGGGCGGTCGAATAGATACCGACTTCTGTCGGAAATCTATCGAAGCTCCATTCAAAGATAGCCAATCCATGCCTAGAATGATGTTGAACTCAGACATCGGGAGTACGATGAGGTATGTCTGAAGCATATTATTCTGTAAACAAAGCTCCAGATTCCTCACTATATTTGTAGTAACCATTTGATCACCATAAGGAATAGAAACTCTAAAGCCCAAATTCAAATCCTCGGGTATAATTTTCAGTCGCTTGACAAACATCTCGGATATAAATGAGTTTTTAGCTCCTGAATCTAGCAATGTATAGGTAGCTACACCTGAAATAAATATCATTCATGTGACAAATATACCAACAAATACTTTTGAGTCGAAAAATTAACGAATTTCTATCATTAATCACCCAAAATTCTCAAAAATTACCATACTTAATCCATAATAAATTTCGAAAATGCACAACTTGTCCAAAATAAATTTTTGAAAATTGCGTTTCAGCCCTTGTCTTTCTCGAATTCCTTCAATTTTGGCCCTAAAGACCTTTGCCCCAAATTATTTTCGAATTTAATCAATTCAGGCCCTAACCTCTCTAAATTTTCTGTTTTGATCCTAAAATTATAGAAATTACGGAAGCAGCTCCTGATTTTCTAGAATTCGCAAAACAGCCCCTGTGATTCTCAAACTTTACAATGTAGTCCCTGAATTTTCAAAAATTCTAGATTTCAACTTGGAACTTTCGGTCACCTCAATTTCAGTCCCTGGACTTCTTAAATTAAAGATTAGCCCCTAAAATTCTCGAATTTTTGCATTAAACCCTTGAGCTCTCGATTTTTCCATTTTTAGTCCCTATAGTTTTCGATTTATGCAATTGAAACCTCGTACTTTTGTTTTCTTTCATTTTCAAGCCCCATAATTCTTAAATTGATTCGTTCTTTCCTTTACATTCTTAAAGCTTATATTTTATGCCCAAATTTCTAAAATTTATCAATTTCATCTCTTAAATCCAAATAAAGTAGAATATGCAACCTATTTTTTTTTTCTAAATTCCTTATTACCTCAAATAAATCATACTAACAAACTCAACAGTTCATGCAATTAAAGCAAAGTAAAGATGTTAAGCAACTAGGTTACTAGTGATCAAAGTCTTGTCTGGCTCTACTTCTGCCTCATCGGCATGCATGACATAAGCTTTGCCAGCCGTTGGTCCTTTCTTATTTGGGCAATCAGCCTTGTGTCATTCGTCCTTGCAAATGAAGCACTTGAATGATCCCCACATGCACTTGCCATAGAGTGGGCGGTTGCATTATTTGCACAGCAACCTCACTTCGGACCTTGGGGCGGCTCCAAACTGTGGTGGCTTTTGCTGCCCTGGTTTCACTGACTGACTTTGGGGCTTCTGCTGTCCCTGAGCTCTGAGAGGAACTGTGAACTTTCTCTTGTTTTTCTGAGAGTTCTGCTGATGCTACTGCTTCTTAGCTGCATCTTGAAGTCAATGTCCTTCAAAGCCTGTTCAGCTTGAAAAGCACAAGCAGTGGCGTAGCCGTATAATTTGCCAGCTTCATCAACAAGACATCACATCGGATAGTGAGTCGGAGGCCATAATGCTTCAGTTTCTCAGCAGCATCTATGGAGATGTGTGGCACGAAGTGACAACTCCTATTGAACTTTTTATGAACTCAGCCACAAACATGTCTCCCTGACGAAGACTCATAAACTCCCTCTTTAAATGTCTCCTGACATCAGCAGTAAAATATTTCTCATAGAAGATGTCCTTGAATTGCGTCCATGTAAGGGTGTCTAATTTGACACCCTACTCAGCTCATTCCCACCAAAGAGAAGCATCATCCCGCAGCATATAAGTATCACACCTGACTCGATTAGCATCCCCCATATTCAGATAGCGGAAATGCACCTCAAAGGACCTGATCCAACCCTCAACAAAAAATGGGTCGGTGGTACCTGAAAACTCCTTCGGACCAAGCCTCCTGAACTGATCAAACACAACATGTTGTGGCCTCGGAGCTTGCTGAGCATGTTGCTCAAAGAATCGTGCCATACCTTCCAGCACCCGAGTAGCACAATCCACATTAGGAGGTGGCCTAAGATGCCCTTGATGATCCTCATGAGTATCAGCCTGTCTATCGGTACTAGGTGCATGTCTAGGAGGCATTTTATCTGAACATAATCCAAATTCTAACGAAACCAACATGCAATTAAATCTAAGTATTTTAACCATTTAGATTATAAAATCATTTATCAAGCCAACTTAAGCATAAATACCAATTAACTACACGAAGCATTTAAACATGTAACTTAAACATACAAACCATGTAATCATTTAAAGCTTTTAAACTTACAGACTTGACGCTTGACGACTGAGCTTCCCAGAAATGACGGTGGCACAACCCTTTACAAGAACATTGCTCTGATACCAACTGAAACGTCTCTAACTTATACATTGCTTTTAAATTGGGTTGGAATATTTTTTTTAAAACACAATAGGCTGCGGCCTATAAATATAAATGTATATATAATATACCAAATAGGCTTCGGCCTATAAACGTCTCAATTGCACCATTTAAAAATAATCCAACCAATTAAATAATTAAAATTCCTAACTATAGTAAAATCATAAAATCCAACCAAACCTAAAACTAACATTTTCACAAATAGCATGAACGTCTTAAATCTTCTCAAAAACCACTCCTTCGCATAAAAGTTATAAAAGTATTCAGAGTATTGTTAAATCATCAACTGTTCGGAAAACTAACAAGGTCCTCTGGTTTCAGTGAACCATCAGCCAAGCCAGTTCAATGATCAAGTCCTCATGTCTCAACAAAAGTATCATCACCTGCATCATTCACACCTAGTGAGACTAATGACTCAGCATGCCTTAACCGTTATAACAAGTAATATATATACATCCACATGCAACAGTGAAAAGTACCATTAATAAACTAACTTTAACATAAACATTTGCATAACCTTAAACATTTCCTTTCATCCTTATTTTCTTTTAGGGGAAATCAGTTCATTGATTATGATCATCTTTTCATCTTTCAGTCGATTGATCAATCTCAACTGTAACCATGGTACTAGGCGGTGGGGCAACAATAACCACTTTTCCGTTCTGTGCCTTAGCCTATAGTTGGCGGGACACCATCAACCTCCTTTCCATTACTGGGCCTTGGCCTATGAAAATCCAGTGTTAGGTTCCCTAGGGGCTTTGTCCCGTAAACGGGTTCCACTGAGGCTTTGTCCCTCACAAATCTCCATTTCCTTACCGACACAATCAAATCACCTCATTCAAAAAAAATTCATCATTTCCATCACTTTATAAAAATACATGCATAAATCTCATTTTTTTAAACCAAGCATGCAACACGTATTTTAGCAATTAACGTTTTTCATCATAAAATTCCATAACCTTTCAAAATACACAGTGTATGACCGAGCGCTTGCCGTTTTATCAAAAAGCTATAGCTGGTGGTAATGGTGCAAATCAAATCTTTTAAACCGCACAGCAGCTCAAAGACCACGGTTCGATCGCTCTACCAAGCAGAGACAATTATTGCACCCAACAATCCCCCTCCTAATAATTGAACTCCTTGCAATGAATGAGAATCGAACTCGTGACCTTGGCTCTGATACCAAGTGTAGGATCGAGCGCTTGTCGCTTTACCAAAAGCTATAGATTTTGTTTACGCTACAAATCCAGTGATCGTTATTGACCCAATATGTGTGGTTTAAATTTTTTTTAGCTCAATAGCAGCCATTGAATCCACCATGAGGGTATTCTCGAGGTAGATTGAATTATACACTGTTTTTCATGATGATTAAATTCCGATAAAAGCTTCATTCAAGTGTTTCAGATGAGATCATTTATGTGTTCTGTTCCAACAATTTTGTCGTATGCCATTTGGGTTTGTACCCTTGTGTTTTATTTTAATTGAAGAATTTTAAATACATTGATTTCACAATTCTTGACTTGTTTGGATATATAAAATTCAAGTGAATCGGTCCCTATCAAATTAGGTAATTTCAACAAATATCACAAAAATAATTAGGTAAATGTATATGGAATTGAAAATAAATACAAGAGATAAATATGATTAAACAGAATATACTGGATCAATCTGAGCAACCATTTTTATTAACGATATCATGGAAAATATTGATGATTAAAATAATCGATTTCATAATAATATGAATAAATAACAAAATTTTTTATATTTAAGCAAATATATATTATCAATAATTTTAATAATATCCTTGCAAAAATTACCATTGATGAAGAGATTATATGAAATAATTAAAAAAAATGATACGGAATAACGAAGTTATGAGATAAAATATTCATTTCTAATGAATTGACATTGTAGTGATTTGAATTACAAGCATTTCATAAACATATATTAATTTATCTTTATTTATAGTTCAATATGTGTATCAAATTCATAGTCTTTATGGGAAAAAAAAAAAAACAAATTCGATTTGAATATTTAATCTTTGTTGTCATATTTCAATTAATAGATCGACAAAATAAGGAGATCATTTGATGATTTCAAATAATATTTGCTACGCCCGTGTTGCTTACTAGTATTTCAAAAAACACGAAAAGTTTTGGGCCGATTATTTTTCACATCAGATCTGTATAGTAGTTCTCATTCAGAAACAAGTGTACTAATTGGGGCGGAGTGAGGATAGAACAGCATCTTGAAGAGAGCTGTCTCTTTGCATTGCAGCCTTGAACTCTTCGAAGGTGACTTTGCCATCATTGTTGGCGTCCATTACATCAAATATCTCGTCTAGTTTCCCTGCTTCTGTTATATCTATTGGAAGACAGTCATCGGGCAATGCCTGTGCATGTTATGTTCCCACGTATTAATTTCCCACAAAACTAATTAACTATATATAAGCATTAATTATTTGAATATTTCTAATGAGAATCAATGAATTACCCTTAACATTGCTGCTACTTCTTCCTTGCTGATGCATCCAGAGCGGTCCGTATCGTACATCTGAAGCAAAATGATAAAACAAAGATTTTGTGTTGAGTCAAATGTAGGGATGGCAATGGGTAGGGTATGGGTCGGATTTCATACCTCTATCCCCATACTCATTTATTAAATTCATCCTCATACCCATCCCCATACCCATCGGGTATTGAATTTCATCCTCATCCACATACCCATCGGATTATCGGATACACATAGCCTACCCAAATACCCAATTGTCATATACAATTGAATTTTTTCAAATTTAAATTGCTTCAATGAAGTTATAAATATTTAAAAAATTATTTAAATGAACAATAAAAAAAATTATTCAAGCTTTATAATAAGTATATATATATATATATAAAATGAAGTTTTATATATTTTCTTCTCTTTTAATATACAAAGCATCGTTTTCTTTAATTTTCAAATTTATGATTATATGTATTGAAAACTCCGAAAATCGGTGGATTGACTTATGAATCTTTAATATAAATAAATATAATTACTATATATATACATATATACATACATATGTATATTTATATATATTAATTTAAACGGGTATTCAGGTCGGGGGTGGGTCGGATTATATCAAACCCGCCTCCATACCCGAACCCGAAAATACCCATACCCGATTACCCAATTATTTAATCGGGTCTAAAAATCCCTCCATGCCCTCTTCTATTCGGGTCGAGTATCGAATCCAACGGATTCGAAGGAAATTGCCATCCCTAGTCAAATGCATTTTGCCCTTTAGTTTTTGGGGTCAAAGAGTAATTCAAAATTCACCTGAAAGCAAAGGCGAAGTGCATCATCTCCCTTTGAATACTTAAGACTTGAAAATCCCCCAACGATTTCTCTCATATCAACGGTCCCATCCCTGTTGTTATCAAACAGATCAAAGATTCGCGGGGCAAGGGGGACGAGAGATAACATTTCCATCGCTTTCAACACCTCCTCGAATTCGGGCAATGTTGCCTGATCATTCTTACATCTGCAGTTAGCCAAAACAAACATCCTCAGACCGTCTAAAATCTAGTCGAAAATGATGAAGGAATGAGTGATCTGTACTGTTTGATTAGAAGGCATAGTTACATTTTCTTGAAGTTTGTCCTGAGATTTTCAAGTTCCTCTGGCTTGAGATCGTATGATCCCACTAAACTCTTGAGTTTCTTAGTTTTCAAAGAGAAGCTGCTGCTCAGCACACTAGCCATAGCAGCTGCACGAAACTTGCGCCTAGCGTTGAAGCTCTGCAACCGTGAAACGATTTCTGCATCCATCTGTTCTTCCTTCGCTTGATCACCGGTCACCCATGGATGCTGAAGAATCTACAGAAATCGAGAAATGGTTACACTCGTTCATGAACAGAAGTTTTCGCGTTTTATGCGACTCTAGCATTAGACTATCACATAATTCACTAGACATGTAAAATGACTGAACTTGTTTGATTAGATGCAGATTATGACACCTCTTCGGCAGTCGGTCTCAAGTCGGGATCAACTTTCAAAAGGCTGGTGATTAATTGTTTTACTGATGATGAGATATTCTTCCATGTTTTCTCATAGAAACTGAATTGTCCCTGTCCCATAAAATGTTGAATAATTAGCTTTAGGAATTAAAAATTGTCGAAAATCTGAACTCAGATTAAGTACTTCAAAGAAATGGAAAGTTTACATTTAATATCATTTGCTGCTTCTGCCTGTTTGACTGGGCAATAAAAGGAGGGTACCTGAAAATTACAGAGATTATATCTTTACTATGTAACTCATTTTATCTTATAGTTTTTTTCCCCTGATATTTCTATAGATGTGCTTCATATATATGTTAGTCATAATCTGATTATGGTGATTTAAAAATTTCAGTTCTGATTATGTTTACTGTCTGAGATTGAAGATCAAATGTAAAATTAATTCTAAGTCAAATTAAGATAGTTTTTCTTATACATTTCAGGAGAAACTGACCCGGAGAGGAGTATATAGAGGATGACACCAAGTGACCAGATATCGCTTTTTGAAGTAATCTGGTTGCGAGATAACGCCTCTGGAGAGACATAATCGATCGAACCGAACAATCCCACGACAGGATCAGTGAAATCCTCGACGGAACTCAGTCCAAAATCCATGATCTTCAATGGAGATTTCTCATCTCTAGTCAAGAAAAGGCAGTTCTCAGGCTTCAAATCCCTGTGCACAACGTTGGCACGGTGCAGCGCTGCTAGACCATGCGCGAGCTGTTTAATGACAACTGCTGCGTCTGACTCGGAAAAGCTTGCCTTGGCCACAATCCGATCGAAAAGCTCGCCTCCCGAGCAGAGCTCGAGTATTAGATGAACCCCGCCGTTGTCTTCATAAACATCATATAGGTGGATGACATTCGGGTGAGGTGAAACATCTTCCACTATTCTTCTCATCACTAGAAGTTCATTTGTCAGCAATGCATCCGATATTAGGGACTGCTTCATCATCGGGTTCGCGGTTTTCGAGTTTCTTGGCTCAGTTTCAGAAGGAATCAATGGGCCAAATCTTCTCAAAGTTTTGATGGCTACATGCTTATTTTCTCCACTTGTTGTAGACTTTTCTATCCCTTTTTTCACAATCGAAAATCCTCCCCTCCCCAAAATCTCTGTGATTTCATACTCATCTGAAAGTGATTTTCTTTTCTCTTGTTCCATAACCATCAAATGGTTCCTTGGATTATTGCTTAAGAGAAGATTTCATTACAAGAAAATGAGAATGGAATCTTTTAGTTGAGAAGTCAATTAAAAATGGCAGAGGGAGCTTTGATGATCGAGTAAGAGAAATTTTTCATCATAATTTAATAATATGAAATGAGGTGGTTAGACACGGATTTACATCAGCTAATCCACCAGTTTTTTTATTTATTATTTAAATGTGTAATTACAATAATAATTACTATATAATATGATTGTATGCAAATGGCTGCTAGGAAACATACAAAAAGAAAAATTTGTCCAAAAAAGAGACAAAAGACCAAGTCATTGGGTGACCAAAAAATTATTCTCCCCTTTTTATATTTCTAAGTTTATTGTGAGACGGTCTCACGAATTTTTATATGTGAAATGGGTCAACTTTATCGATATTCATAATAAAAAGTAATACTCTTAGCATAAAAAGTAATACTTTTTCATGGATGACCCAAATAAGAGATTCGACCCACGAAATTGATCTGTGAGACCGTCTCACAAGAGTTTTTGTGTTCTTTGACAAAAAATTTAATTTTTATTATCATAAATATTAAATTTGCTAAAAACTAATGAAAAATGTGCACATGAGTACAATAGAGACTAAAACAGTTGTAATCACAAATAATAAAGACAAAAAATATCAGCATCAATCAATTATATAACGTCAGGACCAAAATTAAAGCATCTAAAAATGTTCTGGTTCTTTTACGATTTGCTGCAAAAATCTAGCAACTTGTGAATTTGGGATGCTTTGATCCCCGAGTACATATGATCGATAAACTATATATTTCAAATTTTTTAATATTTATTTCCATCGACTAAATCCAAAGATAGTGTTTGTATACTTTTGTTACCTAAAAAAATAATGAAAAAGTTGCAAACATTTCATGTCATGCTCCGTAACCGAGACGCGCCATCGACATTATTTAACAATTAAGGTTGTAACAATAAGCCTCGTAGTATATCAAATGACCAAAATGCAAGTCTATTACATAAAACGAATTTGTCTTTACAATACGAATCATAAGTGCAGATGCTATAACATTAAAAAAAAATTAACTTAAAAAACAATTTCAGAAATCTTATTGTCTCGAAACTTCATCACCAGCCCCGAGACTTGTCTTGTTCATCATCGACCACTTCATATTCATTCTTATCTACGACAGAAGTAAGGAGTGAGTGTTTGGAAAAACACTTTGTAGGTGATGGACGTTCGCACACGCGAATAACGTAAAATACATATATACATAATTGTGGATGTGACATGTCACAGGACATGAGTTGAGACATAGTATAGAAACAATTCGAAAAAACATTATGATTTTATACCTACTGTACGAGCCATAACTACGGTTTTTTTCCAAAATTTCAAGCACATCAAATGAATCGAAGGTAATGAATGAAACACATGGTGTACGATTGAATTTTTAAAACAGAAACATCATTGTTTAAAACATAGATAAGCCTAAATTTGAAAAATATATATAATACAAAAGGCAGCTCACCATCTTGAATCGAAACGGGATAGAATCCTTGATGCTTGAAAGTTCCTTTCTTCTTGGTGTTTGATCACGTGTGCTTCTTGATGCCGGATTGTAGCTCAAAATTGTGCAGATTTTCTGCTTACAAGTGGGCAGAGTGACGCCTTATAATTCTTGAAAATCTGCAGCCTAAGGAACTTGAAATTTGAGAGAATTTGTTGTTGAATTGTGGTGTGTTTCTTTTCAGGATAGAACATGCATTTACAGGGCTGAGGGGGACAAATTTGCATAACAAATCATCCTTAATTTTGGCTATTTAGGGCTGAAAATATTCGGCATGATCTACCCCTATCTTGGTTGAATTCTTACCCATACAATTCGGCCTAATCGACCACGAAATAAAAATTCATAAACATTTAAAAATACTCTCTAAACTCATGTCTCAAAAATCATAACGTGCGGAAGAAACGCAAGGTCCTCGGGTTTTCACGTGCACCCCCAGCTCCGCCTACTCAGTCTTCAGCGCCTCTAATCTCCACATCCTCATGATCACATGCATCAATCAGACCTAGTGAGTCAAAAGACTCAACACACCTGAACTGTTATAACAAGTACATATACATATCATGCAACAGTGAAAAGTACTGTAGTTAAAATAAGTTTCATGATCCTTAAAAGCATAACATGAACGTAAACATATCGAGTCATATCAAATCATGTCATGTAATGTCATCATATACGTATTCATTTTCTTTTATTGAATTCAGTTTATTAGTTGTGATTTTCGTATCAGCTCTAGGTCAATGGATCCATCTACGTATAACCGCGGTACCCGGTGACGGGGAAATCAGCGACAGTTTTACCCGTCCACTCAGCGACAGTTTTACCTACATATGAGTTTAGAAAACGTAAGTCAGTTATTCAGACAATCAGTTTTTCAGATAGTGAGGATCAGATATTCTTAATCAGAAAAACAGTTCAGAATTCTAAGTTTTGTCAAACACCGAAAAGGAGGAAATTGTTGAATATTATAAATTTCAGAGTTTGAAAAACCAATCAGTAACAGAACTGAAGATCCGAACTAAACAATAACTGAACTGAAAGAACGTAACTAATATCAGAGTTGAATGAGACTTATCAAACTGAAATGGACCAAGTAGAACTGAAGTAAACACACTAAAATTTTCAAAAGTATAAATAAGTCTCAAACTGATGTATCGGAGATTGATAAATAGAATAACTGAAGACCAGAACTGAAAATATTATTCGCAGAACTGATATAGCTAAGCTGAAACGGTCTAACTGAAGTGATAGCAGAACGTTCAAACAAAAAAGACATCAGTTAGAATTGATCGAATGAACTGATAAATCAACCAGTTTGACTCCTGATCAGTTAGTTACGTTATCAGTTGAAATTTGAATATCAGTAGACAAACTGACATTCCGTACCAAAGTATAACAGACGAAGCATAACAATCTGATACATCGTACCTTTGTAAGAAAAATAATGTCTACATGGACTAAAAGATGACTGAACGGATATCATTAATTAATGTATTCAATGTGACTGTTGTAATCGAACACTATATAGCTGAGGAGTTCAGTTGTGAAAAGGTTAACGATCGAACTAGTGAAAAACAACAGTCATTAACGAATAACAAGAACATTCATTTTTTCAGTCAGTTGCGATTTATTTTCAAGTTTCTATTCAGTTTACAAATCGCAATTTCTAGCTCACAACTCATTGATATATTTGTAACATTCAAACTACTCATTTGAACTATTCAATTATCAATTGATAAGTTTTGTAAGAAAAAATAAGCGTTTCAGTTTGAAAGTGTTTAAATCCAAACTAAAGTGGATTATTACGGATTCATTGTAATTAATCAAAGTCTCTCAATAAATATTTATCCTTAAGATAGAAGGGGTGACGTGCGAGCATTTGAAGTCTTTGAACATCCATAAAAATTCTCGTGTGCATTTTTTTTTTCCATTCAGTTTTCATAATACCTTAGTTATAATATTCAATATATCCTTGAGTTTAATTCCGCACTGATTCTTATTCGAAAAAGATTTAAAAAAAACCTGAGTGTTTATTCAACCCTTTTCTAAACACTTCACCGATATTAACTGACCCTAACATATTACACTCGATAAGTAATAATCACTTGGACAGTCCGAGAGAGGGTTGTTCAGTAAATTATCAAATAATCACTCATTTGTATGAATGAGCATCTTAATACTCTTTCTAATGAAACACGACATTTACGTCACAAATATTAGTCTCAAGCTTAAGGGAATTTTATCTTTGTTTTAGACGTCTGATTCGATTAGGAACCTGCTTATAATATATGGTACACTTACTAATGAGTTTCATGGTCTTACGTTGAGAGGCAGACCTCATGGTACCTATTATATATTCAAGGATTTTATATATACTGCGTACATGAGTATACAGATAAATAAATATCATAATTGGATCAAACAGTAAAAATTTTATTAAAATAAATATTGCTTTTACATTATGGTCAATAAAACTCAAACAACAAGTTGACTAACATGACACCTACTCTAACAAAAAACCCCTAAGTTATTTAATAATTTGAATATTTAATTAATGAACTTCCAATAAATTAATTAATTTTTTAATGCCAAAGAGGCAGTTTGCTTTGCTCAATCAAATTAACCTTTCATAGGTTTTTCTTTACTCCACACTTTTTTTTTTTATTTCAATCATCTAACATTTATGCAGCTGACGAGCTTAAGATAAAGCTTTGGAAGCATTGTCCGATTTCAAACTAGGGTCGTTCTCATCCTTTTTTCCAATTTTGTTGGATTATGTATATGTCCAATATAGGGCAACCTTCGGCATACTGGCATACACACAATCCGACAAAATCCGGCATTCTCCATGTCTAGAATCTTCATGTTCCCTCTATTAGATCTTTATCGAGCACTTGAACGGGATGGCACGTTAACTCTTTCATGTGCAGGCCAAGCAAATCAACAATTTCATACACCAACTCTATATGGGAACCGAACTTATCTCCTGCAACAAAACTATAGATCTGATTCTTTACTTCAATCCAGCTTTTCCCAGCTGCTTTTTTACTTCCCATTCCTCTCAATAATCTCCTTATCTTAGCAAAATCTCCCCATTTACCATCGGCGGCATATATGTTCGCCACTGCCAAATATGTCCCAGCAAAACTTGGCATCTGATTTAACACGTTTTTTGCATCAAACTTCCCCAGCTCAGCGATCTTATGTGCTTTACAAGCTCCAAGAAATGCCGCCCAAACAGACTCGTCGGGCATGAATGGCATAGACTCTATAAGTTTGTATGCTTCCTTGACTCGCCCGGCACGTCCAAGCAAATCTACAACACACCCGTAAATTTCTTGATCTGGGATGATTTTGTAATGAGCTATCATTGATTTGAAATATCTTAGACCCTCATCAACAAGTCCAGCATGACTACAAGCATTCAAAACTGCCACAAAAACTAGACGGTCAGGGTTGACACCAGATTGAATCATCTGATCAAACAATTCGACGGCATTTTTCCCGTAACCATGGCTACCATATCCAATCATCATGGAAGTCCAAGACACGACATTCTTATCACGCATTTCATCGAAAATTTTGCACGAATTCACAATACTTCCACATTTTGCATACATGTCAATCAACGCATTGGCAGTTCCTACGTCATTACATAGGCCCCTTATAAGAACCCTTCCATGAACCTGTTCTCCGCAGCTCAAAACTGCAATGTTGGCCACAGAAGCTACAACGCTTGTAAATGTAAAGTGATTTGGAGTGAGACCTTCCAATTCGAGAAGAGTGTACAAGTTGAGAACCACAAACGGATGAAACTTTTCAAATCCAGCAATCAATGTGTTCCACGTGATAATATCTCTCTCTGCCATTTCAAGAAAACAAAGATATGCTTCACTCAAACCAACACACTGATTGTACATGTCTAGTACAGAATTCATCACGGGAATACTGGAATTAAACCCATGCTTGACTACCGTCGCATGTATTTGTCTGCCATACACATGTGAACCAATTGAAGTGCAAGCTTTAATTGCGATGGAAATGGTAAAGGGATTTAATTCAGCCTCCTGTTTACATGAGTAAATGAAAGGATGTAAAGTAAGACTAAGTAACATCTTTAGATTAAAAGTCTGAATTTTATCCCTTATAACACTACTTTACTATGAAAAATATATATTACCACACTGACAATCTTATGCAAGATTGATTAGCACCATCTTTCGCGAATAAATTCACATTTTTTAACCAAAATTTTCTTAACCTCTAATCTATACAACCGCATGTTTTACAGAAATTCGATAACCTTCACATGCATACCGGTAACATTTGTTTAAAAACATGGAGCGCACCATAACCATCTCCAAAGTGAGTGTAACCAGCAATCAATGTAGTCCACGAAACCGAATTCTTAGTTGAAATCTCCTCAAAAATCAAGAAAGCATCGTCAATGCAGTCACAGCACACAGCATACATGTCCATAAGCGCATTATCTACATAAAGACTCCCTGTAACACCATTCTTAATGGCCAATCCATGAACCAAGGCGCCACATTTTAGCGAGTTCATCCATTTACACGCCTTTATCACGCTAGACAAAGTGAACTCATTGGGGTGCACGTCGACACCATCCCTCAGCATGTCGCGGAACATTGCCCACGCCTTTGAATGGAGGTTGCAAGATATGTACCCACTGATCATGGCAGTCCAAGAAACAACGTCCCGTTCAGGCATTTCGTCGAACAGAGTCCGAGCTTCTTTGACAAGACCACCATCGAAGTAAGATTTGATGACATTTGTAGCTAGAAAGGAAGGAGGTTTCGCTACAAATGGAGGGTGGAAGAAGTTTGGGGAGTCGGGTTTCCCGTAGTGAAGAGAACGCCGGATTTTCAGCGGAATTTGTCCGTACCGGACCAGTTTTCTTGAGATCATTTCTTTTGCATCACGCCCGACACGGAATGCAAGGAGACCATGGTCAAATTATTAAGGAAAACAAATGAAAATTACAAGAAATTAACACTGTGTTAAAAGCAAAAATTTACCGTAAAAATTAAAAATTTTAAACTCTCAAAATATATTAAACTACTCAATTGTGTTTTTCTTCACAAATTGAGAAACATATTTATAAAATTTCTTTGGAAATAATCCAAAAATAAATACATCATCACACACTAATTTTCAATATTTACAACTCTTATTTTCAACATTCAACTTTCTTATTTTCAACGTTCAGCTTTCTTTATTTTCAACACTCCCCCTTGTGATGATTATCATGATACAATGATTGTCTTCATTACGTGTTTTTATACTACCTACTTAAAAACTTTACTAGGAAAAACCAATTGGGATACATTTCCGTCAGTCCGTCTTCTTACGACTTTTGTATAAAGGACTTTAAAGCGCAAAAGTAGGAAAAAAATTAAAGAACATTTAATAAAAGTTGTAGCACGTGACCGTGATGCGTTCATATTGTCAAGCTACATGTACAAAAAGTCGTTGAACGGAAAAAATGAATCCAATANACATACACTTGAATCAAAGAAATCAAAAAGGCTTGCATACTCGAAGATTTCTGAGCACATTTTTCATCTATCCTACTCTAGTCAACAGCTCTTTCTTTAAAATATTATCAGATTTACAAAGATCATTCATATATTGAAATACAACTACTCGACTGTTTTCTTCCAGATACAACTCGAGGAGTTGCAAACATTTTGAATCTTAGGATCCATATTTGTTTTATCTGTGGTTCTTTGTTTGTTTGACTGAGGGTCTCAACTACTGTAAAAAATACTAAGAGTTTCAACTTAGGAGTGGACAAAATCTAAGATTGAAGCGGGTTGTTACAAGATATTTGTAAAACCAAAGTCATATAGTGAATTTCTTACTAAGTGAAAGAAAGGGAGACGTAGAAGGATTTTGCCTTCGAACTTCCATATATTCTATGTCACTTACTCTACCTATTTATTTATCTTTTTTTATGTTATATATATTGAGTATATAATAATCAAAAGAATCGTCGAACCATTCTTCCACACTATTTTTAGTTCGATTGTTTCTTTAGAGTAGATAAAAAGAGGCCTTGCATAGTAACACTATCAAAACCGCTCGTAAAAATTTTAAAAAGTGTTTATTCATCCCTCTAAACACATTAACGAGATCCTAACAAGTATTTATAGAAAATTACATGGTTATGAAATTCAGACCAGTTCATCGTCAAATTGCACATGTATAATTGTTCTAACAGATCACCGAGGGATGCCACTCTCTTTTACTGAGAATGTCATCGATCCCCATCGGCTTGAAATCAATTTGATAGAAATTGAAAAGGAACTTGCTTTAGGTTGTGTCATAAATGGTACAAATGGTTTTTTCATAATACTTTCTTTTATATATATATATATATATATATATTTTAAAACTTTCTTTTTACATAATTATAAAATCAATGTTTTCTTTATTTATATATAGATTAGTGGGATATTGACGATCCAACATACATATGAGATTTTTGTGCCGAAATTCTGGCATGTAAAGAGGCTGTGTCGATGGTTTAAGACTAGAAATCCCATATACTCTTTCTATTGTATGCAAGGAAAAATAAATCTTCCTGTTTTGAAAAATCCCCCTCAAGTATTGCATGATTTGATGTATGGAGTAAGCGATAAAAGAAAATATTTTTGGGACCAGTGGCGGAGCCATATATGTAAATTTTCTATAATTTTGGATTAATATGATATTAGTCCGGGTAAATCAATTTAAAATATTAAAAAACTCTGGAGATTAAAATTCTAGTCTGGGTAGAGCCATATTCCTGGCTCCGCCACTGTTTGCGACAATATACGCTCATACAACATGTTTTGTTTAACGGGAGGAAAGATATATTCAAGTTTAAATCCAGTTGGTATCCCCTCAAGTTTTTAAACTAGATGATCAGAATTATCATTTGATCAGAAGTTTACTTCCATGTGAAGGCTCACCATCCAAGTTCGCACAACTATACATTTATGACACGAACAATGACACGAAAGACATCCATTCAGAAGTAGTATATGATCTGAAGTCAATGTTAGATGACAACAATATTTTGATCAATCCATTTAGGATGGTCAAGGAAAAATGACGCGGGAAAGACGATAAGATTTGAGATTAAAGTTGATTGGTAGAAGAGGTGGGAATGCAAGAAGGTATAATCTTTCTTCTACTTCCGAAGTTGCTGCATTGGTCATCAGAGATTTTGATGAATCTTTGGCTGATATGGATCATATTTTAGTGGAAATTCAGACCAAACAACTTAAACACATCAATGAATTGAATGCTTTGTATTTAGGTCTTCAATATAATGTACTTTCCCCATATGGTGAAGACAGCTACAGAGAAGATATCCCTTTTATTGGATATCTTCTCTGTAGTATATTGCCGCCTTCTTTTATTGGAGGCAACAAATACATGATTAAGAACTACCAAGATGTGATAGCTATATGTAAATGGCCCGGATACCCTGATTTGTTTATAACTTTCACGTGTAATCCTAAAGAGTATGTCTTTCGTGAGACAGTCTCACGAATATTTATCTGTGAGACGGGTCAACCTTACAGATATTCACAATAAAAGTAACACTTTTAGCATAAAAAGTAATACTTTTTCATGGATGACCTAAATAAGTGATCCGTCTCACAAAATACGACCCGTGAGATTGTCTCACACAAGTTNGACAAGTTTTTGCCAATCCTAAATGGCTCAAAATCGTAAGATTTTTTTAGGGTAGGGGTTTGAAGCCAGAAGATCTTCCTGACATTTTGTGCAGAATATTCAAAGTTAAGTTGCATCTCCTGATCAAAGATCTTCGTAAGAACAAAATTTTTGGTAATGTTCAAGTAGGTAATAATTTAAATTCATACATTAATTTATAGTTGTACTTTTATCTTGATTTAAATAAACTTTAATTTTTTATGATATTGAAAATTTTTTTTGAACAACATTAGAGTTATATATATGGTGGAATTTCATAAGCGGAGATTACATCACACGCACATTCTACTCTTTCTATATAAACAAAACATATTTCCAGGACCAAAGGCAATAGATGGACTAATTTCTGCATAAAATCCAAATGAGAAGAAAGATTCTTTTTATTATGGAGTTGTGCGCGACTTCATGATTCATGGCCCATGTGGTGAAGCAAGGAAGAATTCTCCGTGCATGTCTAATGGTCGATGTATAAAGAATTTTCCAAAATAAATTTTGATGAATACCCAATTTATAGACGTAGAGATAATGGGCGAACTGTTCTTAAGAATGGTGTTAATCTCGATAATACATATGTCTTTCCCCTTAATTGTTATCTATTGTTTCGATTTAGAGCTCATATAAACTTTGAATGGCATAACCAATCTCGAGCTATCTAAATATATAAATAAAGGACAGTATCAGAACTAGGGGAAGCATGTTGACGAAGTTAATATGTACTATCATTGTAGATACATTTCTCCATGTAAGGCTACTTGGAGAATATTTTTTTTTTTTATATATTTAATAGAGAGATCCACAAGTTGAGTGGTTGAGCTTTCATCTTCCAAACGAACAAAATGTGGTATTTTATGATTTTAATCAAATTGATGATATTCTTGATCGCTCTACTGTTTATCAGAGCATGTTTTTCTAGCTTGGTTTGAAGCCAATAAAAAATTCCCCCAAGCAAGAGAATTAACATATGCCCAATTTCTAATGAAATTTTTCTAGAAGCAAGACACACGTGAATGGGCTCCCAGGAAACGAGGATTTTCAATTGGACATTTTTTTCCACCTGGATGTGGGGATTTTTACCATTTAAGATTTCTATTGAAGGTCAATCATGGTTCCACATATTACGATGATATATCTTTTGTTAGTGGTGTTTAGTTTCCGTCTTCCCATGATTCTTGCTATGTGTTAGGATTGTTAAACAATGACAAAGAGTATATTGATGGTATTTTCGAGGAAATTCAATGGGCTTCAACGCAATAAATGAGAGTTCTTTTTCTACTCTATTGTGATCGGATTGCATTACTCGATCTGAAGTAGTTTGGGAGTCGTGCTGAACATATTTATCAGATGATATTTGTTACAGACAACGTATCTTGCTGAAACACTGAGGTAAACACCAAGTAATAATACGACTTTTTTTTTTTTACATTTTTATATCATTTTTAACGTTATTGTTTCTTTTACTGAATTGTAATTAAATGATTATGAAAGTAGAAATTATGCATTAGCGGAGATTGAGAAGCTTCTGCGAAGTTTAGGAAAGATTCTACGTTAATTTCAATCAATGTCGTTTCCCAATGATTAATATTTTCAGCTTTCATAAAACAAGTTAATACACGATGAGTTGCGAAGAGTTTTGTCAGAAGAATATGGCCGTCTCTTAAAAAATTTAAACAGTGACCAACGTCAAGTATATGACACGATAATGGCTAAAATTAATTAAAACCAGGTTGGATTGTTCTTTGTAAATGGTTACGGAGGTACTGGAAAAACATTCGTATAGAAGACTCTATTGGCAGCCTTGAGATCGAACGGAAAATTTTATTAAATGTGGCATCCAGTGGTATTACATCTCTTCTTCTGCTTAGTCAAAGAACTACTCATTCTTGCTTTGCAATTCCCTTCAATCTTAACAAAGTGCCAACATGCAATATCAAACAAGAAAGTCCTCTTGCGGAGCTTATTGTGAAATCCAAACATATCATATGGGATTAGATTGCAATGATGCACAAATTTTGTTTTGAATCATTAGACAGAAACATATGCGACATGGTGAGATTTGCAAATAATTCAAGCTATAACTTCCTTTTTGGAGATGAAACCGTTGTATTCGGCGAAGATTTTCGACAGATTTTGCCCGTTATTCCGAAAGACAGTAGGCAAGATATTTCATGCCACTATTAATTCGTCATATTTGTGAAAACGCTGCACAATTTTGAAATTGACCAAGAATATGCGTCTTTATAATTTGGCTTCTGATGAAAAAGGTGATGAAATTAAAAGATTTTCATATTGGATTGCAAATATAGGAGAAATGTTGAGATGTTGCACGATGTACATATTCCTGAATTCTTAAATGAAATTAAATGTTCTGGAGTTCCGAACCACAAGTTAAATTTGAAAGTTGGAACCCCTTTTTTTTGTTGCAGAACATAGATCATTATCTTGAATTATGCAACGGTACTAGATTGATTGTCAAAATGCTCGGAAACCATGTTTTGGAAGAAAAAATTCTTACCGGAAGTAATACTGTTCATGACGTGCTTATTCCAAGAATGTCATTAATCTCATCTGATCCAAGACTCCCTTTCGATTTCCAACGAAGACAATTTCCCATAATCATTTCATATGCAACGACAATTAACAAAATTAAGGGACTATCATTATCACAAGTGGGGCTTTTTCATGAGGAAACACGTCTTCTGTCATGGTCAGTTGTACGTCGCTATATTCAAAATTACAAATCCCAGGGGTCTTAAAATTTTATATGTGATGATGATGGCAACCATAGAAATTCAAAGACGGATGTTATATTTAACGAAGTTTTTCAAAATTTATAATAATAATTTTATACAATTTTCTATTTGTTTTAATCAATATTAGTTTAGATTTTGTGATTAAGTTTTAATGTAAACTCAAATTATTCGTTCTCCCCAATTTTTAATCATTCTATTATATACTGAATATAATTCGTGCAAAGCAACAAATAACTACTTGACTTTAGTTCGGATCCAAAGTTTCGAACTCAAAAAGAACTATTTTTCGAATAGGACACACTTGAAGTTCCAAAAAATATTATTTTTATATCTTTTCTAAAATACTTAATTTTTTTATTTTTCCTTATATTTTAAGAAGGTTTCGAAGCTCAGATAAATTATATGATAAATATTTTTAAAAATTTATAATTTCTAAAAAAAAAAGAGTAGGTATCTTGTGAGACGATCTCACGAATCTTTATCTGTAAGACGGGTCAACCTTACCGATATTCACAATAAAAAGTAATACTCTTAGCATCAAAAGTAATACTTTTCATGGATGACGCAAATAAAAGATCCGTCTTACAAAATACGATCTATAAGACCGTCTCACACAATTTTTTTTTTTTTTAAAAAAAACATTTGAATCCAATTTTGATTCCATCGCTCCTCTGTTGTTATTTCCCGTATATATATTTCTAACTTCTTTGACTCATAATTCATAACAAGGTGGCCAATGGTTTGATGATTGCTAGTTCAAGCTCGGTCACACACGTCTCTTATTTTTTTAAATTTTTTGAGAAAAAATTTAGTAATCCAATTTGTATATGAATTCATCTGCAATACTATATTGTCATTCATAACAAAGTCCAAATTGAATTTGTTCCCAACTACTTACAAATGAATATA
>NC_133319.1:16923704-16933906 GCF_012295235.1 Primulina huaijiensis
AAAAAAAAAAAAAAACAATATCATAATTTAATATTACATAATACATTAAATAATGTATTACAGGTGTCGTATTTCAAATGGAAATATATAAAATCTTCCTTCTAGCTTAGTTTGTCGTGTGCTAATGTAGTCCATCAAAGTATGTTAGTTAAGTTGTTTCGTTCACGTCATTAAGCAAAGGGGATATGATCGAGTGGATTTGGATCTTCTGATGTGGCTGAAAACACATTATCTAGTACTGTGCTCTTTTTACACGAGATGATCAGCTGATCATCTCATTTAGTCTGACAATTTTTCAAATTTATCTGACACTGTGTAAGGTACATCAG
Organism: Primulina huaijiensis; assembly: GCF_012295235.1. Lineage (NCBI taxonomy): Eukaryota > Viridiplantae > Streptophyta > Magnoliopsida > Lamiales > Gesneriaceae > Primulina > Primulina huaijiensis. The sequence goes on from NC_133319.1 coordinate 16,924,034, forward strand.
ATGATCAACCGATCATCTCATGTAAAAAGTACACAGCACTATGTGCTGTGTTTTCAGCCACAACAGAATATCCAAATCTATGATCGAGTAATTTGACATACTTGAAGGACTAATATATGGACCACATTATTATGTATTTATCCATATTGCATACAACAATATATTTTCTGCAGTTTTCCATGGTTAATAATGTAGCATGCTTGTAATTGCATCTTGTAATTCCATATGAATTTTATGTACGACTCGTAAATAATAAATATATAATTCAATAATGGCGCTATGTAATTATCTATTTATTCTTTTTTGTTTAATTAACATTTTATGAATTTGGTAGTTTTATTTACATTTCAAAAATTGTTAATATCACTCCATCTTACATATTATTTTTTATGTTTCCTTTTAGATTTCAAATATAGATAATACTTCAGATTTTAAAATAAAATGAATAATTCGTAATTATGTCCCTATACTTTGCCATTCTTCTCGATTTCGTTCTACTATTTAAATATTTCAACTTAATTTAACAATTTCTGCCATAAATGTCCTTGTCATTAATTAGCTCAAGCATTAAAAGTTGACGGACTTCTCATGTGAAAATCATGTGAGTTAATTATCCTCCAAATAAAATTATGCAGCAACGTTAACCATAATTACATTGTGCCTTCCTATGAAATTACTTTTCATGTGGATTTTGGTATTATCAATTTGAAGCATGTGTGATAATGATCCAAACCTTCACTATTACTAATCACTTTTCATATATACATACATGTACACAATATATATGCATATAGGGATGTAAACGAACTAAGTCGCTTGCGAGCTATTTGGAGCTCGGCTCGGTAAAAAGCTCGTTCGATATCGTTCATTAAGCTTATCGAGCCGAGCTCGATCTCAAAATGGAGCTCGAAACGGCTCGTAAACTCGCGAATCTGTTTACGAGCTCGACTGTTTTGTTGGGCTAGTTTATTGGGCCATGAATGTAGCATTCGATGACAATATGCATTGTTCATTTGTTTTGTCCCACGTTGAAATTTTACTGAAAGAAAAGACATCAAAATGCTATAAAATGAGAAGCTTACTCCTTAAATTTTTTTATAATAGTTGGCATTTTAGCTAAGAATGCTCAAAGAGCTCGAAAACGAGTTTGTTTAACGATCTCGAAAATGAGCTTGTGTAATGAGTTGATCTCGAGCCAGACTCATTAAATATGATAAACAAGTTATTAACGAACCGAGGTTGAGCTATTCGCAATATTAGTAATTGTCAAACGAACTGAGCTCGAGCTCGAGCTGAGTTGGAGCTTATATATATCTTAAACGAGTCGAATACTGTTCGGCCCGGATCGTTTACATCCCTATATATTTCAACGCATCTTATAACCCCAGTTAGCGGACCCGACTCAACCCATGTCCAACTCGAACCAGGGAATACCCGAGCCCATTTAAAAAACAGATGGGCCCATGTTCGATAAACTTAGGCAAAAGTAAAAGCGAAAAACCCTACGTGGAGCCTGAACTGATATCAGCTAGGGAAAATATTTCAAAAAATATCAGCTCAGGAAAATATTTCAAAGAAGAGAATACCGAACAACTGAGCCCATATCTTAGCTAAGATCAAATAAGTACAAATCTCACAACGAATCTCATATTTTAAGGACTTGTCTTACTAGAGATTTTTTTTTTCTTACGAAGTATCTAACTCTTCCCAACTCCATAAGTATCATGTATCTCTCGTGATTATATACTTTCACTCATTTCCATCACTCAACACAAGTCTTATTTCACTTAAGTTTTGTTTCAGTACTCACATAAGCATCATATGGTTTATTCCGGAAACATCTTCGGAGCCCTCTAAATTTTGTTCATACGTTCAGATCCATACCACAGCTTTGCTCAGCCTACCCAAAATATGTAAGGAATAATTGGCTCATCAAACCAAACCCAAGGTGAAATTTTTTGTTACATAAATTGGCGCCTTCTATGGGAATTTGAAGAAAACGAAATAAGATGGTTAGAGGAAGAGGAAGACGTATAGGCCACGGGGAAAACCAAGAGAACAAGAATCAAGAGAATTGAAATCGTCGGGGAGAAGGTGGAAAACAAAATCACGAAAACCAATAGCCTCTTACGGTTTTCAATGTCAAAGAACTTACTCAGCTGATCACAACCGCAATAGAGCAGGTGTTTGCTCAAAGGCGTGATAATAACCCACCTCCACTGCCTCCGCCAAAGAATGCATATACTGAAGAGATGATTAGGTTGCACAAAGAGGTAGAGCGTTTAGAGCAGGGAAGCTTCCACAACACTTTTGATTCCCCACTATAAGAGAGTATACCGAAGAAGGATATCCAGTGAAGCAACTCTCTTTTTTCGAGAACGCTTCTCTGCTATAGCAATATGCCAACCCCATCAAATGTCGGGTCTTCATCATCACTCTAGCCGAAGAACACAACATTGGTTCAACTTGATGGAGCCAGGGAGTATTCGGGAATTCCAAGATTTAAGCAAAATATTCATGCATAGATTTGCAAATAACAAGAAGCAGTTGTTGACCACGTTGTTCATTTTTGGTATGAGACAACAAGAACAAGAAATTCTATATTCCTATATTCACGGATTGAATAATAGGGTCGTGGAAGTCTCTTATACAACCTCGGATATGTTAATAAGAACTTTTATTCAAGGATTGAAACTAGTGGATCTTTTTAAATCATTGGTGAAGAATTTGCCTACTGGTTTTGACGGTTTTTCACCAAAAGCAGAAAAGTATATTAATATGGAAGAAGCGCAGACAGCTTCGCTTCGATGGAGGAGACCAAGCGAGTTCCTCAAGTACAACAGGAGACACGTTCAGACAATTCGGTGACTCTATCGACCCGATCCAATCTAACAGAATTTCTCGAACAGTTCGCCACATATACATCACTGAAAGTTAACAAGTTCATGGCCCTTTTAATTTGCTAACAAAGGCACCTCATTCAGAGATCACAAGGAAGTGACATGGGACCTCGAGGACCTCCTTCTGACAGGTTCTGAAACTTTCATAAATATTGTGGTCATACCACTAATGAATTCAGGAACCTGGCTCAAGAAATTGAACATATTATCCAACAAAATTTGGGGATGAAATCCATCTTGGCTCGAACATAGGTAAATCAAAAACCTCCTAAGTGAACTAGAAAACAAGGAAATCAGAGTAATAGGATAAGAAGAGTATATGATCAAAGAAGGAAGGGACCTCCAGGTGTCAGCCTGAATAACTCCATGGTTGTCCCCGATATCAACCTCCTCCCCATGGGGTTATAAATATGATTTTCGAAGGACCCACAGATGGACACTCCAACATAGATAGGAAATAACAAAGTAGGAGGACAGAGAATGCAAAAATCACCAATAGAATGATCTGAACTGAGCCAACAATATCATTCGGACTGGAAAACATACAGGAAGTATCCAAACTGCACAACGATGCATTATTTATCCGAGCCATGACAAACCCATTACGAAGTTGTGAGAGTATTTTTTTTATTCTGGGAGTTCTGTCAACATGTTATTCAAAGAGGTTATGGATAAAATGAAAATGGGCGAGTATAAGATGGAGCATGTTGTCATGACCTTATTTGGATTCATGAAGCATGTCGTTAATCTCATAAGGATGATCAATTTTCCTCTCTCTCTTGGGAAAGGAGACACCAAGAAGACGCGAATTGTTAGTTTTATCATTGTGGAAGCTTCTTATGCTTATTAGAACAACCTAGTGGCCACTTTCATGGCAATATTCTTGGCCCTTCATTAAAAGCTTAAATTTACTGTGGAGAAGTAGTTGGGATAGTTAAGCTGATAAAAAAATATGCTGAAAATGTTATGTTGAAGAAGTACGAGTAGAAAAAAGGCAACCAGAACCGAGCAAACAAAACATCCCACACAATGAGAGCAAAATCCCTTGAACTTAATCAGAGAAACAGTCCAAGTCACTAAAGAAGAAGATTGGGAGAAAATTATCGTATCCTCCCCATACGACGAGGCCAGAGTCACCAAAACTCTACTCGGGATACTGAAGGAGTCGGCTTCTCGAATGTCTAAGTTAAAATAAGGATGTTTTCGTCTAGTCAGTTGTTGATGTCTCGTGGGTCCGAAGGGATTTCATGGAACACAAGCTAAACGTATCCATTGATTTTCGACCTGTGGTCTAGAAAAAAAAGGCATTTTAGACCAGAAAAAGATACAATCATGCGTGAGAAAATAGAGGAATTTATGAAAGGAGAACACATCAAAGAGGTACAATTCCTGACATGATTTTATAATATTGTTCTTGTACCCAAATCGTCAGAGAACTGGAGGATGTGTGTGGAATTTTTGTCCTCAACCGAGTCTGTCCAAAAGATTGTGACCTGCTTTCTTGAATCGACTAGTTAGTTGATTCAACTGCTGGATTGAGCTCTTGTGCTTTCTAGATGTTACGTGGGACTGATTTTTTGGATGTTGTAAGTAGAGATCGGATTTTAACAGTTGTAGCAACAACAAAAGATTCTGGATAGTGGCATTTGTGGTGTTCTTTCTCTCAAGTGTGAGTCTATTATTTATACAAGAGGAAGAGGAATCTAAATGACTATCAGTTTAAGGCTATTAACAGCCTTTTAAAGGCCATAATCAGCCATGGATAGGCTGTTACAAGTCTGAATAGAATGGAGATTACAAGGTGGTAAAATATGCATTTAACTTACCCATTAAATTTGAAATTAAAGGTAATAAAAAGCTCTTAATAGGTTATTACAAATATGAATATCACATGTAAAAACTTTTGGTGATGAATTTCGAAATGCATACTTGAAATGGATGGGTATTTAGGTTGAAATTAGGTTTGAAAAATGGATTGTTATTAGTTGCACATTGCTTTAAATTTTTGGGTTCTCACATCTCTCCCTCTTTATAGGAAGTTTGGTACTCAAAACTTGGGTTGGCTTGATTATGATACGATATGATTGATAGGTTCCGAATTCAATTCAATGTTGAATCAATTATGGCTCAAAGTCGATTTATTCAAGGTTTAAAAATTTTAAACTTGATTTCTATAATAAGGATCTAATAGATTTCGAAACAAAAGTCATGAAATGCAAAGAAAAATGGACGTAGATGTCCTTATTACAGAAGAAGAATGAGAGCTTAATCTAATTGGTGGTGTTTCCGTATCTTAATTCTTTGTTAGCTTCCTTTTCTTGGATTAGAATCAGTGTTGGATCATGTCCCTTTAAATGTTTCAGGACAGTTAGCAATTCGATGTCCCATATTTCCACAATTGAAGCAAGCTCCAGAGTTCTTTCGATATTCTCCATTGTGTCGGAAGCTGGAAGAAGGACACAAACGTAAGTTTGGACAGGTCGAAGTTGAAGTGGAAGAGGCTCCGTGGATGGTTCATTTGAATGATTGGGCCACTTACTTGATCTTTCTTGAATTTCAATAGAATTGCAGAAACGTTTGAGATATATTGAACATGTTGGATTGATCTAAAATTTGGTCAGCACAAAGGAAATGGAAGGAACTAAATTACGATCGGCGGAGATTTGATTTGAAAATCATTTGAAGCAGTGTATGGGCGACGAACTGAAGCTATTGTTTTTCTAGCATAAATTTGTGCAGTTTGCTTGCGAAGGTTGGTGATGGAATTCTAACCGTTGAATTGGGCTGAATGTTTGACAATATATTTAGAACGTGGTTAGGTATATTCTGAATGATCAAGATCGGATTTTAAGCTTTGTATCGACATCAAAAGATTCTAGATAGTGGCCTTTGTAGTGTGCTTTCTTTCAAATGTGAGTCTACTATTTATAGTAGAGGAAGAGAAATCTGAATAACTATAAATTTAAGGCTATATAACAATATTTTAAAGGCGATAATCATCAATGTATAGGTTGTTATAAGTCTGGATAGAATGGATGTCACATGTAAAAAATACTTGGTAAATTGAAATGAGTACTTGAAATGGTAAAGAGCTCTTAACTTCGGAATGCATACTTGAAATGAGAGGGTGTTAGGGTTGAAAGTCGGTTCGAAAAATAGAGTGTTGTTGGTTGCATAAAACTTTAAATTTTAGGGTTCTCGTATAAACTCTCCTAAACATAAAGGCAAAAACTTGTGTGAAACGGTCTCACGGGTCGTATTTTGTGAGACGGATATCTTATTTGGGTCATCCATGAAAAAGTATTACTTTTTGTGATAAGAGTATTACTTTTTATTGTGAATATCGATAAAGTTGACCCGTCTCACAGATAAAGATTCGTGAGACCGTCTCACAAGAGACCTACTCAAACATAAAACACATGGACAAATCTCTTATAATCGGGATATTTTTCAAAATTCAATATTCATTCAGGATAAGATCATATCAGTACAAATCTTACAAAAAATCTCGTATTTTAAGGACTTGTCTTACTAGAATTCTTTTCCTATAAGGTCTGATTCATCCCAATTCTAAAATATCAGGTATCTTTCGTGATTTTATATATTCACTCATTGATATCACTTAGCACTATTCTTATTATGCACTTAAGTTTTGGCTCAATACCGACTTAATAATCGGAGGGGCTATGCTGAAAATATCTCTGGTTTCATCTAACTTTTGTTCATCCGTACAGATCCATACCTCTGTTTTGTTCGGCCTATCCCAGATCAGCAAGGAATACTTGATTCATTATACCGAAACCAATGTGAACTTTTTGGTTACATCGTCAACAATTAGTGTATATGTACAGAAAATGACCACGAAAATATGTATTGCCATACGAAAATGAGGATGCACATGATTGTTTATTAATACTGAAATGAAATAATATAGCAGACATCTTTGGCTTTCGTTTTATTGCATGTGCAGTGACGCAAAGGTAACGTTTTGTTGATATATTCGAGAATTTAAATTTTAGTATTAGATTTAGAGGTGAACAAGCATCTTTTAAAATTGTCAAAAATTTGTATGAGACGGTCTCACAGGTCGTATTTTGTGAGACGAATATCTTATTTGGGTCATCCACGAAAAATTATTACTTTTTATACTAAGAGTATTACTTTTTATTGTGAATATCGGTAGGGTTGACCCGTCTCACAGATAAAGATTCGTGAGACCGTCTCACAAGAGAGCTACTCTTTAAAATTTCACAAACCAATTGTAGTGCATCGATATTTGTAATTTATTTGAAAAACAACGATTAAAAAATAAATCATACTATATTGTATGATGTGGTAGCTATTTGTTTTAGAAAACTGTATCGACCACGCCATTTATTCAGTTGTTTTATAATATAATAATATTATTATTATTATTATATTTATTTATTTATCTATGTAATATTTCATGAGATGTTTACTATCAAATTATAAATAAGGGATCAATAATTTTCTGATTATAAAAAAAATTTCAATAAAATAAAATTTGTAAATGAGTTATAATCATTTTGATCAACATTGCACATCTAATTCTATATGAAAAACATTCATTTTAAAAAATCTGTCTAATCTTACTACACGTGGCATATTCAAACATTATTTATGAACAATTGAGTTTGAAACAAAGTAAGACTAATTATTTGACAACTGAAATTAAACACTAATTGGATACAAATTTTAAATAATCATCATCATTTCCCAATGATTATGCATTATTTTTCAAAACTTTAGTACTGACACAATAAATTACTCGTGGAATTGAAATTAAAAAAAACAAGACAAAAACTTGTGTGAGACGGTCTCACGGGTCGTATTTTGTGAGACAGATCTCTTATTTGGGTCATCCATGAAAAAATATTACTTTTTATGCTAAGAGTATTACTTTTTATTGTGAATATCGGTAGGATTGACCCGTCTCACAGATAAAGATTCGTGAGACCGTCTCACAAGAGACCTACTCAAAAAAAAAATAGTGATAATATATAACGAATTTATCACCATTAATCAATATTTAAGTATTATTTATAAATAATTTAGTATCATAAACACAGTCCCGGACAACTGAAATTAAACAACATATGGTACAAATTTTAAATAATAATCATTATTTCCAAGTGTGAATATATATTTTAATTGTCAATTTGGCTTATTATTCTCTTATAGTTAGTCCTATTAAATAAAAATTAGGTAATATTTTATTAAAGTCGATACTTTAATTTTAATCACACTCAAGAATTTCACTACTAAATTTAAACACCAATTTAGTACTTTTTTTTTTTTACGGTGTGGGGACTCGCAGCCACTGCATATCGGTGTGAACTAGGTAAACCACCAGATTAATGTAATACCTTATAATCACACTAGTCAGATAAACCGCACTAGGTAAGATCAGTGCGACTGACTCACCTGATTAAGTCTTGGTAGGAGAAATCTAACAACTGTCTATTTTCCAAGAGTTTACCTACTCCATCAACTCAAACACTCATTTGAAGGCACAATTGAGTACAACTTTAACATAATTATTCATTTTTCTAAGAAATTAATCATTATCGAATATAAATTAAGTATTTACAAACCAAATAAGATTTATATTTGAACATTAAATTTGATCACCATTCTCATATCAATTTTATGTTAGGGACAACTGAGATATTTACAGAAGTGTATAAACATCTCATCAATTTTTCTTCGTGTCTTTTGAAAATAAAATGTGTTCTCAACTGATGTTAACAACCAAGAGCCAATCATATGTACTTTTACACAAAATTTTATTACTAACATACATTAAGTAAAAAATATTGAGTAATAATATAATTAAATATTTATTAGATAGTAATTTGGTACACTGAATACGGTTGATTAGTGTGGAGAATTATAGCGAGGACCATTAGCAAAACGTGCATTCCAGATTATTTTCTTTGAAAAATATATCATATACAATCACAATTTAGGGGAAATAAGCCACGAAGGTATAGTTTGGTACAATGAATAAGAGAAAGATTGATAAATAATCCTATTTATCTCACGTTTGGTACTTTTTTAGAAAGCCCATGATAGTACCATGAGCCCGTGATAAATAATTTTATACAAGGATAAAATATCCTTTTTATGAGATGTGATAATTTTAATTTAATGATAAAAACACCACAAATGACTTAATTGCCCTCAATATATAAAAATCCTAAACTTTATCGTTCTCTCATTTCACCGCCCCATCAAATAAATATTTTTATTTATTTATNCAAAATCAAGGGCTCAATTATCATATTATATAATATATAAAATTAGGTAAAAATAAATAAATCATGCAAGCACTGTCGGCACATGAACAGATAAGAAATATGAACTCAAGCAACAACTTTGAAATTATAAAGTTTATTATGATAAGGTTAATTTTGTCATTACAATCTAATATATAAATTTAATCACTCTTATTAAAATCATACCAAACATTAAATATAATATCCTAAATCTTATTTATCCTTAACTTATCTTTATATTAGATATCACATGTTTATTACATCATGTGTACCAAACTATACCCAAATGTATATTATTTTGTGCTAAAACCATGATTCCATACTACTCTAATGGAAATAAAGAAAATAAATGTAATAAAAATCAAAGAAGAATTATTTATAACAGACCCACTGTAATGCCCGAGATTTAATTACTGTAATCAGAAGTGGATTAATTAGCAATATTGAGACTGTAGCAGCTCAAGTGGAGAAGTCGGGCGTCGGTGCAATACAAGCCAAGATGTTGGACAGAACATCTGGCGCCCGAGCGGTATAAGATGACCGCCCGAGTGCCAATGCATCACAAAAGAAGAATTCAGACAGAACGTCTGGCGCCCGAGCGGCGGAAAGTTACCGCCCGAGCGCCAGATTAGTACAAGTTGAACACTCGGGCAGAAGGTTCCGCGCCCGAGCGG
>NC_133319.1:16934006-16996949 GCF_012295235.1 Primulina huaijiensis
CGCGTCGATTGAGTCGAGTCTGAGATGACTAGTTGATTTACAGTTCTATATCATTCATGTTTGTTGATTTGCCACATGTTAATGATAGCTGTTATATGCTTTTATATATGTTTTTATATGATTGCATGTTTACATTGTTTATATTGGGATGTATTTCTCACCGGAGTTATCCGGTTGTTGTCTTGTTTTGTATGTGTGCATGACAACAGGTAGGGCTGGATCAGGGTCAAGAAGAGGATGAGAGAAGACAGTTAGCGTAGAGATCCGGACTTAGTAGTATATCTATTACATCACCTGAGATGTAGTGAAGAGACGGTAGTTATTATGATTTACTGTTGTACAGAACTTGTACTTAGATCTGGATAGTGATCTTGTAAATAAGATAAGACTTATTTCATATGCTGCGTACTCTCGTAATTTTAAAAAAAAATTTAGACCCTATTTATTATAATTGATTAATTATTCCCAGAAAGTAATTAAAAATTGAATTAAGTTCGGGTCCCCACACCCACAACAAAACATGAATTTAAGAAAATTTTAAGATACAAATCGGGGGGAGAGTACAATTTGGTTTTGGTGAAAATAATCGACAACAACTAATGATTTAATGTATTTAATTACTTCAATAATATATATACATGAAAATTTTCACACACATTAACAATGATCTCAAATTCAAGAATTAACAAGTCATGAGGCGTATACTTTTCTGTCATCCGACACGCAAAATCAAGTAAAGGGTTCCACCAGCTAGCATTCGAAAACAACAAATTACGATTTAAGGTGTTTGAAATTATGGAATGGCTCACGGGTGGACAAGATCTATAAAATGATTGAGAGAAAGATTGAAGGAGAACAAAATCATTAAAAGAGAGAGAGGACCACTTTAGCTTGATTGTATTTTGGACTTTTGGAATGATTGGGGAGTGAAAACTATATATTTTTTTTCAAACTAAGGACCCTTTACGATTAAACTCTGACATGGACTGATCCCAATCACTCTTCATCATAAAACATAACTTTCTCCTCATTATCCATTCCTTCAAATTTTTGTCCGAGCTACTCAATTTTTTAAAATTTCATAAAAGATCTTCAGTCTTCATAGTTATGGTTAGTAAGATCGGTTTACCTATAGATCAAGTTCTTAAAGTCATATAGCCTAAATACATCCAACTACATAAGGTTTTCAGCATATACACCATGTTTAAATAATAGATTTTTTTAAATTGTTCATCATGTTTTCGTATAATAAATTGAACATTTTACCTCTTTGATCGGAGTGTCGTCGGGTTGTATCCACCGGATTTACAGAGTGCTCCTAGCAGCCTAACCACGTAGTCACAACATATGGTTCCTGATGTAGATTCTTTCAATAGCACATAGCACAACCCTATTTTGTTTCCTACCTCAGGGTGCATAGTAAAGTAGTCTAATTTGAAAATAATACATGAGAGGGACAATAAACCTTGGTTTTTTTTTTTATTCAAACATATAAATCATTATTACATAATAACATCTTGTAGAGGAGGAGGAACTTGTTTAGCTGAGAACACAACACACATAAATTAGAAAGAGAAAATATTACAATTTATTTGAAAAAAAACGAAGAAATTGAATGGTGTCTTCATCTTCCTTCTGTATTGGTATTTATAGAAGTCCTGGTGGATTTGAAATCCGAACTTCAAATCTTGTGAATTATTCTGCTAGTTGTGACCGAAAACATCTTTAGATTGGGGACCTTTCAACCACTAGTTGGTGGATTTTTTTTATGGGTGATTGAGTATTCCATTTTTTCATTAGTTAGTGGAATCGTCTTTTAGTAGTGTTCATCCTCCACTAATAGAGTGGTTGGATCACATGTCTACTTTTCTTTGTCGTAGAATCTTTTGCTTTTATATTGTCCCTGAGGAAATTGTTTTTTGTGTGGTCCTTCAAAACTTGGTGATGTTTCTGCAAGATACTTCCTTCCGATATGGGTCGAAAGCCTTTACCAAACTATGTCTCCCCGGTAGCTTGCTATTACACAAAATATATATTTTTTTCAAATAGATCTTTTGCAAAACTTGTTATTTTTCTTGGCATAATATTTAACAGGAATGATCTATTTACACAATATGATAAATTGTAAATGGAAACTTAACTTTGTCCATCTCGACTAGACAGACCCATAGACCACATGCTCTTCGGGTATAGATGTCATCTTCAGTTAATGACTCAACAAGGGGTGTTTATTCGGTTGGAGGATCTTTGATAAATTTATAAATATTTGTATCTGACCTCCTTAACTTGATTAAATAAAAGGCTTCATGTGAGTTTTTTCTTGCTAGTTCTGCTGTTGTATTGAAAAAATATAGCTCCAGAATATTTTCTCTAGACAAATAATGTCCTTATTTGTCTACGTCTCATGCACTGCTTCCTACATCCACTTAGGTAATCTTGAAATTTCTCGGAAGCTGGATGATGTGATATAAACTAAGGCAAGAGCCCCGAATCTATGCCATGCCTTAACCTCTTTTGGATATGAATTTGGTTTCATCCATATTATAGGATATTTTCCTGATACATCAACCCGGATTGTGGCTGGGTTAACGTATTCTCTTGTTTCCAATTTCTCTCAGTTCTGTTGATACACCTGAAATGGTGAAACTGCATTTTCATTAGTATTTATCTTAGATTTATCCTTGTCTGTATTCAGTCTAAGGTTGATTTTTCCCTCTTCAGTCCTTGATGTGAAGGGTTGACTTGAAGACTCGAGATAAGGATATGAAGTTTCAATTTTTGTTTCAGTCAACTCATTTGGAGATGATCTCGACTTAACACTTGTGCCAGAGGTATTTGAATCCTCTGCTCCATGTATAAAGTCTTGTACTCGAAAACTCTCTATTTGTAAAACCAATGACTTCTCAATACCTTGGAGGATAGGGCTTTGTATTACAGACTGTAGCTTGGTATAAGGCTGTAAACATCCTGTAATTCGATCAGAGACAATTCTCTTATCAGTTTGTTGTAGCCTACCCACAACTTCTGCATTTAGGACAAGCTTTTTGAACTCGTTTTGAAGTATTTCAAGGTGTTCTCTCAATAGAAAATCTGCAAGAATATTTTCATGAAATTTAATAATCACAATATCAAAAATATAATTTTGACATAAAGCTTGTCATCATAATAATTTAGCTTTCCCGGGTTTAGATTCTATTCTATTTTTTAAGAAAACTTTTACCTGTGTATAATCATCTTATGGCTTCTGTTTATGAGAATAGCCCACGACAATACCTGCATGGTTATTCTCCTTCTGGTGTGAGCTTTGTTGGAACCGCTGCCCACCAATGATCACTAGCATCTGTGTATAGTACCAGATCGTCTTTATCTTGAGGAATAACCATTTTTGGAAGATTTTTTAAAATCTCCTTTAGTTGGATAAGTCCCTTCGTGTGTACTTATATCCATATAAATTTTGCATCTTTCTTCAGCAATAGACTAAACACTTTCTTGTCTTTTGCTAGGTTTTTAATGAACATCTCAGCAAAATTAACACAAAAAAAACTTTGAAATTGTTTCTTTTACTTTAGTACGTTTGGAAAATTTTGTTCTTTTTCTACTATGTGTTCCTGAAAAATTATTCCAGACTCATCGATTTTTATTCCGAAGAATTCAATCTTTCTTGTAGTAATGACTGCTTTCTTTTCAAATAAAACTAGTCCTTCTTCTTTGCAAAAATTAGAGAAAATTTTTAAATGTTTAATATATTCTTTTATATTTGTAGATGCTATTTGAACATCATCAATATAGATAAATATAAATATGAAATAATTTTTAAATAGTGTAGGACCGAATGCTTATCGCTTTACAAAAAACTATAGCTGGTGGTAATGGTGCAACTCAAATCTTTTAAACCGCACAACAGCTCAAGTACCACGGTTCGATCGTTCTATCAAGCAGGGACAATTGTTGCACCCAACAATCTCTCTCCCAATAATTGCACTCCTTGCAACCGATGTGAATCGAACCCATGACCTTGGCTTTGATACCAATTGTAAGACCGAGTTCTTACCGCTTTACCAAAAGCTATAGCTGGTGGTAATGGTGCAACTCAAATTTTTTAAATCGCATAGCAACTCAAGCACCATGGTTCGATCGCTCTACCAAACAGGGACAATTATTGCATCCAACAAATAGATTATTCATTTTTCTTTGAAATATATGGGGGTGAAGCAGCCAATATCATCGATAAGACTTCTCAAATATAGTGTCCTTGTGATGTGGAGAAAACTGTGAATTTCTTGCTTTCTTCTTGCATCCGAATCAGATAAAATCCAGACTTACAATCAAATTTAGAGAATATTTCGGCGTTTTGTATGCAACTAATTAAATGTTCTCTACTAGGTATAAAATTCCAATCAAATTCCAAGTTCTTATTAATTTCACGATAATTAATAACTAACATTGGTCTGTTTCTTTTGATATCACAATGATTTCTTAATAGAAAACCAGGACTGTTGTACAGTGATATTCTTGCTTTGATTAGTCCAAGGTCCAGATGTTCATTGGTAATAATCTGCATATTATTTTGATCAATTATGTTCATTGGGATAGGCTTGCATCGAACAAATTCATACTTTTTGCCCTATTTGATTTTAAGGTTGTATTTGAGTTGATTTTTATCCCACCATGCCAAGGGATCTTCATTGTATTTTTCTTTGATCCTTTTCTTAACATCTTCTAGAGATACTTTTAATTCAAACTCTACCTCATTCTGGAATAGTGCTATGTTGAGGAATTCTATTTCTTTAGGTTAGAGGTCCTTATATGCTCTTAATTGGAGCATTGTTTTTCCAAACCTTCTAGAATCCTTCATTTTTAGGTTCAGAAGTTTTCATTCATCACCACGCTTAGAGCGAAACTAGATTGATAATTTTCTGTAAGATGCATCTCTTAGTATCTGGATTATGACTTTGTGATCACATGATATTGTGAACACTAATCTTCTAGTCTCATTTTCTTGTGTATAGAACTTAAAAATTTGTAGGAAATTGTTTCATAACAGAATTTCTGCTCTTGTATCATGAAAGTAAATCAGGGGTTTTTACCTTGTACCAAGGTATTTGTACAACACCTCCAATTAATATTTACTTCTTCTTAATCTCTTTACATAAGATTAAGATTCTTTTAGATAAATCTCGTCCAACAATCTGAGATAATTCTTCTTCCAATTCTTTTGGAAAAACTTTTCTTTTTTCTGTACATATTCCAGCTCCTGAATCTATATAAGCAGCAAAATATTCTATCTTATATTGTTCATATAACATACCTACTGGGATGTATATCGAGAATAGGTTTGTGTTCATCGGACTTTGCACATTCTACGCTCTGCCATGAACTCCATTCCATTTTTGTAGACGTTTCAAAGTTTATGAGTTCAAGAACCAATTGATTTGGTTCTTTTCTTGGGATTTCATTGATATGAACTTCCAATTCTCCGAAGTTAATCATTTCTTGGTAAGTTCTTATCAAAGGTTGTTCTAAATAGTATATGATATTACAAAAAAATTGATTTCTTTTTCTTGTAATATCAAATACTATTTCGATTTTCCATCATCCTTCCGGACATCTTAGTTTTCCTATTGTTGAAAAACTTTTTGTTTACAGTTGGATTTCTTGGACATGGATTTTTCCCCATTTATGACTTGTTATACTATCTCCTTGAAAAGATAGTCTTCTTAGTTCCAGTCTAAGACTTTGACTCAAAGGATCGGTTTGTCTTGGATCTGGATATCTGTTTCCAATATTAAAGAAAACTTAATTATTTATGGATAAATTGCCGGAGCAAATTTACCAAATATTTCTGATATTCAATAATCTCATTTCAAATACACAACTTTGAATGATGTATATTAGATAGAGCATATAAAATTTGTTAAGTAATAGAGTATGGTCTATTACTTTCTTTCATCAGCCTTTTTTCTTTGAAGTTTTGATGCAACGTCAAAGCTCGGCTAAAATCTCGATCGGCGAGGTTAATCTATTCATTCTTTAAAAGTAGCTTTTATCATAATCTGGATTGGTTCGATATGAATTCAGGACATAGTTCGTGGTACTTATATCTTGATATTTTGTAATTCATCCTTTATTTCTTCACAAGGAATTAATTGCATCACCATTATATTTCTCGTAAATTCCATGAGGATTGTCATTTCCCTTCTGGAAACTTATAGATTAGATGATGCTTTCTGTTTATTAGGCCAAGATTTCCTAAGAATTTTTTATCTGTCCTGTAGAGAATCCTTGATATCTCTGTAGGCTAGGATTTTCTCTCATGATCTTTTGGACCATGTTATGATATATTGTCTGGCTAAATAAACCAGACAAATCTTCATGTCCTTCGTGTCGAAACACCTCATTCGTTCATATTCTGTTTCTGTTCCATCATATTCTTCCTGACTTAAAACTTCTTCTTTGTATATACTTTCGTCTGAGGCAATGTCCTCAATCTGGTATAATTGAACAAGATCTTTGTAATAAACCGATTCTTCAATATCCGAGGTAGGATCGAAGCGTTTTATTCCCCTTTTATCATTTTCTGGACAACTGGTCGAAATATGACCTCTTGCTCTATATGTTCAGCAATTACAATCTTTAAAACTTTCATTAGATCGGGTATGAGCTTTTTGACAATTTTCTTTCTAGGTGTTCTTCCCGTGCTTCGAGATGTGCTCGATGCTTGGGATGACATCCTACTTCTTGATGGTCCACTTCTTTGCCCAACTTGTAAGATCTGGTCTTTTGTCTGGACCATACTGTTCTTAGTTTCCAAGAACTTCTTTCACTTCTGGCATAAGAATGAGATATAAAGCTCTTTCTTTTCTAGCTTTTGGTTTACTTTCAATAATTGTTGGAAGATTATTTTCTTTACAGCATAAAGGAGTACGTTTGTTAATACCTTTTATCCGTTTGTAATTCTTTTGTAATACTGCCATATGACACAATTCTGTCAATTTTTTTTTGAGAAAAGATGCTCTTCGTGCCAAAGTATCTGGATTGCCCGGGACATATTCCCTAATTAGAATTTCTCTACAAGGACTTGGCATTTTAGCGTAGACAAGTTACATTATTATATTTTTTTCGACCTCTGAATTTTATCTATATTTAGTGAATAACATAATATATTTATCTATTAAACAGATGTCATGTAATTCAAGACTATACAGAGCTTGAGTATATTTCTTTTTCTTCTTTGTGTCTTGACTGTTAAAATAGCATACCCTTATAAATTGTGCTTTAAATAGGGTAGTCATTCTTCCGGCTATCTCACAGAGAGATTCTCCGGCTAAAACTGACTCTTTGGTTTCTACCGAAGCCATGTCCCAAGCAATTTTAACTAATCCCATAAGACTTACTTCTAAAAGTTTGATGAATCCTTATCTGTTGAGATCATGTTTTTCTGCTGGGCCGATATCCAATCATCTATGAGATTTTCTCTGTTCTTGAAGTCAAGTACATCAAGATTAAGCATAACCCCATAAGGATGTATAGGTTCCAAAACAGATTTCTCGTAAGGTGTTTGGTGCAAGAAAATTTGACTTCTCCTAGACTTTGTTCTCACTGGGTGTGATTCTCCACAAGTATGAAAATCTATTTGGGGTCCTTTCATATTTGTATTATGAGATCCCATAGTTTATCTTTGTGGTTCATGAGAGGACGATCAAGTTATTGCAGGTGTTTCACCTTAGTTGTGTTCATATTTAGATCTACAATCTTGAGATTTACAAAAGATTCTGCAAGATCTTGGAGATCATACGGCTTTGGCATTACTCTATCCTTCTCTCTTTGGTGTAATAAGGGTTCAATACCAAATGATGGTGGTAACCTTACTTCTAAAGTCCTTTACTAGAACTTGGTAGTTGTTCTAGGGTTTGAACTCTTGTTTGTATATCCTTTAATGTTCTAAGAATTTCTTCTTGTTTTTCAAGGATTTTCTCCATATTTTTGTGGTACATAATATAACATATTGTCTTAATTTTGTATTGTCTTTTGAATTTTTCTAAGATCTTCAGAGAGTTTAGAGGAATCCGATACTATTTCTAAGAATCCATTATTTTGAATCATAAGTTTATCTTAGGACTCTAATCAGTTCCACTTTGTTTTTTATATCTAACCATGGTTAGATCTTATTTCAAACATTCCAAAGTTTTGAAATAAATCCTGCAAATATGAATCTCGAACCTAGGTTTGGATCCATATTATTTGAGAAAATTATCATTCTCAAACATTTGATTACATAGTAATAATAATTTTGTATGTTTGAAATAATTTTACCTAGACTCTGATATCATTTGTGGCCCAGTAAAAATCAATCATTAAAATTAACACATACAAGGGTATTTTTGTAATTTTTATTATTTTAAAGAGTTTAAACAAAGTTTTTTTTGGGTGTAGAGAGTTAAGATAAATTTATGTTTGGGTTTGAGGATTTATCTCCAATTTACCCTTGAAAATAAGGTATGATGATTTTTTTTTTTTTACAGTTTTCCCATAAAATAATCCATCATTTATAATTCTATTTTATTTTTTATATACAGAATAAATAAATATAATAGTTTTTTTAACCACTATCTTGTTCAGTTTTAAGTTAAAGTCTTTTATGTTTTTAAATTTTGGTTTTGACTTATTTGTAATTGAGTTAATACCTTTTTTTATTTACCATTTTTGAGTGACTACTAATTTTTAAATTTTTTGTCTCAATATATTATCTTCTAACATCTGGCTATTTTTGTCAATTTTTCTTTCGAAGGGGTCCACTTTCTTTGGAAAAAGGTGACTAGACGGTGTTTGAAGATGATGTAGTTAAAAATTTGAGGACTATTCTTGATTTATTTCATATACATTTCACTAGGAAGACACATAACATTAAAGTCTATTTAGTTTTTCCGGCGAAAATTGGCGACTCCGGGAGAAAATAGATCAAAATAGCCAAATATAAAAAATAACGTACGAAGATCAAAAGTCGAAAAGTGAGCGGACTAAAACCCAAAAATGATAAAGTTAGTGAACTAAAAGATATTAGCCTTTTTTAATTTTTGTTCACATACTAATGTGACACCGAAAAATAATAATATGACATCGAAAAATACTGATATGATATCCAAAATTATTGAATTGTAACAATATCAAGCCAGTAATTTGATCAAAATAATCGAAAATAATTAAAAATTAGTGTACTAAAGTTAATTTTAAAAACTTAATGAAAATTAATTGAACAAATTATGTGAATTTTTTTTCCCCGGAATAAATATATAATATCTTTCTTCTTACAAAAAGCTTCAATATAAAAATTTTCTCGGTACTCATAAACTCACGTCAATCTACTGTAAGGACCAATGGTCGGTGTTGGGCGAATAACATCCAAAGTAGAGCGAGCATCTACAGCTACAAAATTCTAACACGCCTCTGCTATTTAATTCTGGTTCCCATTTATATCTCAGCAATTGTCCACATTTACTTTCTGCCATATATCTGTGTGGTAGTGGAGCATATATCTCAACAACGTACAGAAAGAAATGGATGAGCCAGCCCAGAATTTGCTGCTGCCCAAAGACGATTACGTCGAAGGCTGCCCGGGATGTGAGGTTGATCGCCTGAAGGAAACACAGCGTGGGTTGCCCGTTAGGCAAGTTCTAACCGTGTGGATTGTTGTGCTTGGCAGTGGTAAGTAAAGAAATCATGGTATTTTTTAAGGATGTAATGAATGACCTTCTCTGCATTACTTTGACACTACACAAAGATTCATATTTCTATCTACTCCAACGATCGAAAATATCGGTTTGACTAAATTATATAGACATGGATTCAAACAAACATGATATCTGATATCGTATCGAAAAAATGGTTGATATTAGTTTTTGTATTGCACAAAAACTAGCATGAACAGCATAACTTTGACTCTACATAAAGATTCACCTTTCTTTCTATTCCACCGACAGAGAAAAATCAATCTTCTAACTTGAACCCAAATCTTCCGTTTTTCATCATCTATCTCCTTAAACAGAGATGAGTACTAATCAGAAAAAAATTTTCAAACCATATTTCTAAANGTTAAGTAATTACATAATATATTGTTACTCGAAGTTAATTTGATAAATGCTTATAATTAATTGTTAATGTATTAAATAATAACATAATTTTTTCCAGTACTTTGTTCATTGTTTCTCTTTAGTATTTATTAGAAATAGTAAAATTACAATAAATTAATAGAAAAAAACAACACTTGATATATATTTAAAAAGAACAAAAAAATTAGCACTAAAATTAATCTACCAAAACATAAATAAAAAAATAAAAAGGACTATTTTGCGATTTTATCGGTTAGACTAGGTGGGTGGCAAGGTTCACTCGGAAAATCTTAAATTATGTGGCGAGACTTATATTTTGTCTTATACAAGGATCCACTTTTTTTTTCTTCTTCCGGAGAAGAATAAAATATAATTTATCCTATTTAGCCTAAAAATAAAATTATTTCTTAATTAGAGCTTCAGGCAAAAACTTGTGTGAGATGATCTCACGAGTCGTATTTTGTGAGAAAGATCTCTTATTTGGGTTATTCATGAAAAATTATTACTTTTTATGGTAAGAGTATTAATTTTTATTGTGAATATCGGTAGGGTTGACCCGTCTCACATATAAAGATTTGTGAGACTGTCTCACAAAAGACCTACTCCGAGTGAAAAGGTTGTAGAACATTGCCTGATTTTAAGATATAAAATAACCCATATTGATAAACACTAATCTAGAAAATAAATCACGAAGAGGGTGACAAACTTGTTATTATGGTACCTATATGTATCATTATTTTACTTTTGAATTTTCCAGAAATGGAAATTCAACTCATCTTTGTGTCGACTCAAAATTATTTACATTTTTTATTCGTTATTTTCTTTTCTTCTTGGTAACGTTATAATCCTTTTCATCATCTTTGATCTCAACGTCTATGTTTTGTTAGTCATCAAAATTTCCACCAATTTTCTTATTTTTTTTTATATGAATAAGTTAAATCTTCTATTTTAGTTTTTGGCCTCGAATAATTACGATATGTTTCATATAACTTATTCGTTCTATTCTCTATTTTGCATGCAATTAATTTCTTTGAAATAGTAATATGTTTTCTATACGTGTTCTAAAGTATGCCATGGATTTCTAATATTCATCTATATTACTAGAGTAGGTCTCTTGTGAGACGATCTTACGAAGCTTTATCTGTGAGACGGGTCAATCCTACCGATATTCACAATAAAAATTAATACTCTTAACATAAAAAATAATATTTTTCATGGATAACTCAAATAAGAGATCTGTCTCACAAAATACGACCCGTGAGACCGTCCCACACAAGTTTTTGCCATCTTTTTCAAATCATCAGATTCAATCATTAGAATTTAACCAGCCTATATTTGGATAGATCAAAATTAGTGTTTGTATTACTTTTAATGGTTCAAGTTTAAGTCAGCTGTAGAATATCATCTTTTTGTGAATTTTAGAGTTAAATGCATTTCTTTTTTTGGGTTTAGTTCAACATAACCTAAGGAAATTACCCTCGTGGTAAATACAATTACCATCATTGCGTTAAAAAATATTTTTATGTGAAGGCAATACCCACACTCTACGCCAAATTTCTTCGTAGATAAATTCGAATATTTTAACTATCAATATTTGAAGTCAATCTCAGATTGGCCCACTGAATCGTGAATAACACATAGTGATATCGCATTATGATAATGTCTGCAAGAACTTTTTATTAAAGTTAGAGTACAGAATGATCCCTTTAAATGATCTTGGGGCATAGGTTCATCAAAACCGCAGCGTGACTTCATAAGTGATGCTGATGTTCCAAACTAATAGCCCATCCTCACATGAACAGAGTTACTCCTTTATCTAAAGCATTGGTTTTCTTTCTTCTTTTTGGTTTTGCATTTTCCAACTGTATGCACTTAAACTAACATGAATATTTGGTATCACTAGATTTTATATCCAAAATGTCGTTTTCATCACTTTTCTTGTGTCTCTTATACATGCCTTGAATTTACAGCTCTGACAATATCTTCACTATTTCCATTCCTATATTTCATGGTGAGTATTTAAATCTCTTGGACTTGCTTTTTTATAAAGTATGGTACTACCTGTTTCCTGTAGTAGTGATTGAGCTGCTATCTTGATTGGTTTTCTATTGTTTCCTTTGTGTTGAATTAATCTCTCTTCTTTGCACCATAATTTGTTATTTATGTGGATTACCACCAATCTAACACATGTAAACAATCTCCAACAATAAAGTTTTGTGTGTTGTTTAAATTGAGTCTAATTCATAGTTATCCCCATGATTCATATAGAACCTTCGAATGCCGGCTTTGCTTGCCTCACACTTCATCCTAGAACTTCTAAACACATGGAACGATTTAGGAGAAATTCTATTATTTTTTTCGATTTCAAATTCACAATATACCTTTGCCGATCCAGCTCTGATGTCAAAACAAATATGCTAAATCTTAACTAATCTAACTAGTTGCATTTGGTTAACTCTTCAAGTCCCAAATACCAACTGGAAGGTAGCTAACCTTTTAAGATTTTACGATTTCCCTACATGGAATATTGTCAAAAGAAAGAAACTTTGTACATAATTCAGTTGCTTGACTTCTAAATTTATGGTTGGGATTGTTTAATGTATCAGGGATGGACAATCACCTATCCTTGGATAAATTTTTTACTCCATCTCTCGATTAGCCATTTTATCCATCAATGCTAAAAATTTATATACACCTACGCATTACATATTGCAATTTCTGAATCTAGTATCTGTCTCTGGCTCTATTCATTGCATTTGTAGTGTTTTAACCAAACGCTAAGACGGAATTTTGCTGGCATTCAGTTGACGCCAACTAGTTTCAGAAATATGATTTTATGTGGATGAAATTTTGGTCATGCGGTTCAGGAAAGACTTCTGATTTTTTTCTTTGTGAATTGCAAATTGGCTTTTTGTTGTTAGGTAAGAGATTTCCACATTGCAAAGAGAGAAGAAGATATTGGATTTTATGCTGGGTTTATAGGTTGGCTGATTTATGTTCTCTGTTCAATAAATGACAAGTTTTGACGAGCGATTGATTATTGTGCTCCAATATGAATATATTCTCATGTAGGGTGCTCATTTATGCTTGGAAGAGCTCTGACATCAGTCTTATGGGGAACCATTGCCGATAGATATGGTCGGAAGCCTGTATTAATCATAGGCTCTGCCATGGTGTGAGTGAACACATTTGTTTGTCTTTCCTGCTTCTGCATATTTTTCATGTTGGATGTCTAGAATTGATTGGTTACTCATTTACAGTGTAGTTTTCAACACTCTATTTGGACTCAGTGTAAACTTTTGGATGGCCCTCACGACGAGGTTTCTGCTCGGGAGTTTGAATGGTGTACTTGGACCGATAAAGGTATTCACTACCTAATAATACTTGATGGTCTAGATTCATCATTTTAGTGCCAAAAATTTTCCTTTTAGTTAGTTTTCTGTGAATTTTATGGTTTCGACTTTGACTTTACCCATGACCATGGCCATGATCAGGCTTATGCATGTGAAATTGTTCGTGAAGAACACCAATCTTTAGGACTATCAGCGGTAAGCAGCCATTAATCTTATTCTATTAACACTTATTTATTATATATTGTTTGATCACTGACAAAGTTGGTGTCTCTCTCTAAAAGACAGAAAACGGGGCGATGAAATATGTAAGAAATTTTATAACTGGATACACAATTGAGAAATGCATGTGAACTATAAGTTTGTTTTATAACTTCATGAATTCTCAATATTCATCCCTAAGGTTGAAATGGAAAAGGCAACAGTAATCCATGCTAACATATCCAACTAGTCTCTAGGAAAAACAATAATCTTTCTTTGACTATACTGGAAACAATGACTGAATGAGTCGATATACATGCATTATTGATGTGTTTATGTTGGAGCTGACCAAAATGGAAAGTATTTCACTATTTGACTACAGCATAGTAATGCAGGCACAATATAATTAGGGGGACTTAGACAATTTGTTTACTTTATTTTTTTAGGTTAGCACATCATGGGGCATTGGATTGATTATTGGACCTGCTTTGGGAGGCTTCTTCGCTCAGGTACTCAGATAAATATGTTCATTTTCACCCTGTTTTTCGATTTGAAATGATTGAAGGAAGAGATATGGATTGTCAATTCTTTTAACTCTGGGATCATCTGTCAAATGCTTTTTGTCTGCCTGTTATTCTTTGAACCTTTGTAGAAATTTAGTGTATTCCAAAATGAAGAGTTATAGATTTATCGAAGCAAAAAGTTCGCATTCATGTAGACTGCAATCTACGAACATCAAAGACTAGAAGAACTCCAATGAACCTTATTGCCACTACTTTTCATTTTGGTGAATGGTTGCAATCTTCTACCGACGGTTTCGGATTTTTTTTTTGTACATGGAAGAAAGTTTAAATTTATTCAAAGTACCCTGCACCTGTTGAAACTATGTGTTTAAGGTGAAAGGTACCTGTCAGATATATAATTTTCTATAACAGTTTTGGAATGGTTTTTTGACTTTGAGTACCTAAATTGTCATGATCAATTTCAATAATTTGTATTATTTTCTCATTCACAAATATCATTGTTTCATTTATTAGTTATTGCTTATCTGAATCATAATACTTGTGCTCAGCCGGCTGATAAATTTCCTGGAATATTTGCTACAGATTCTTTCTTTGGAAGGTACCCTTTTTCCTACCTTTTAGGAACAACTTATATATAAATTTTGGCGTTTTGATCTGTTGCAAATAACAATATTGTGCAGATTTCCATACTTCTTACCCTGTCTCATAATTTCAATCTTTGCATTTGTTGTGACCATCGGATGTTTCTGGCTCCCGGTTAGTTTTTTTAAACTTATTTTTTTTAAGATTTGCAAGCTCTCTGCTTCGTTTAACGTTTCCCGATTTTCTTTCATAAAATGTATATATTCATCACTTGTTAATATAAATATGACACCAAGGGTTGAAATTTTCAAGTGCTTTATAAACTAAAAGATATAAATGAGATACATACTAGTTTTCTTTAAATATGATACTGATTCAGTGATCTGGTTTTGTATATGATGGACTATTCCAGCCTAGAAAGATATCAAAAAACTGTTTAAATCATAGCAGTAATAGGCCAAAATTGACATAAAAAAGCAGTCCATTTGAATTACGTTTGAATCGTGAACACATATACTTTTAATTGCATTTGAATTGAGTTATCCCCTTCTCTACTATTTCGAGACATGCTAGGAAGTCAGTCGCCAAGATCCTTGAGCGAAACCCAAATATAGCTTTAAATTGATCTTGGGTATTTTTTGCTAGGCATTTGATGTCTAATGTTCGACTAACATGCATATTCAAGAATTATTTTTGGGTTTATATTCCTTAGTCTCCTGCTTCACTAATAATGAGGTTAGAGACTTTAAAAGGTGGAGAACATTGAAGTGAGGATTATTTAATTAAATTCATAAATTATAACACCAAAACTACCGGAATGAAAGCAAACAAAAGGCACAATGATATTGGAGTAGGTGGTTTTGTTAGTTTCCTTGTTATTTGATGCATATTTCTTATGATGTAATAAAGGAAAATAATAAGAAGGGACTTGATTATTTCATGAAACAAGTGAGAAACATTATGAAATTTTATCATAAACTATTTCAAGAAACAAATGAAAAGGCACTATAAAATTGAAGTTGGGGACTTGAAATACCTGAATGAGAACAGCCAAAAAGGTGCATTAATATTGAAAAGGAGGATTTTGTTACTTGCCATGATATTTATATGTGGTTATTTTATTCTTTCACAATCCAACAATAAGGTGAATTATCAGGTCTTTTATATGTTGTGTTTAGAATATAACCTGTGCAGGACTAAAAATTTTGTGTTTTCGGGTTCATAACAAAATGGTGATTTGGTGTGTCCAATGCATGTTCCGTCGTATCTGATCTAATTGTAAGAAATGCAGGAAACCTTGCACTCACACAAGTCCGAGCGGCTATCATCTCATGTTTCGTATGATTCTCTAGAGTCTGCATATAGAGGTTCTGATGAAAAATTGGACGTGCCAGATGGAAGAGAGACGACATCCAAAAAAAGCCTCGTTAAGAACTGGCCACTGATGTCATCAATCATTGTTTATTGTGTTTTTTCACTTCATGATATGGCTTACACAGAGGTACAAGTAATATCACAGCCAAGTATTCCCTGATCGATTGTATTACCATGCTACTTTTTTGTTTCAGGTGAAACCTGTTTTTGTTCATCTTGTCTGTATGGTATATGTGGAAAATATTCTCACTTACGTAGTTACCAAATATGAATTTAAGTCCAACTGATTGAATCTTTATCTATACTCAAAATTATTGCTTAATTGAGAGACACTAGGAAGAAATTTAGAAATATTTTCAAATACTTAGCAAAACGCTCTTATCACCTTTTAGATTGACCATGTTCACATAATGCTCATCTTAAACAGATATTCTCATTGTGGGCAGAGAGCTCCAGAAGACTTGGAGGCTTAGGTTATTCAACAGAGGATGTAGGAACAGTTCTTGCCATCTCAGGTTATGTTTCTATCGATGTTTTCTCTCTTCTCTGTTTCCTTTTCTTTCATATTTAGTAATAAAGATTATCAAAAATTTGATAAAAGACATATCAGAAAATAAAACAGATTGGAATAAATTTAGGAATGATGTTCTTTTGATGATACAAACCCTTTTGATGATAGAAACCTGTGATGCAAGTCTGCAACATTTTATTGAAAATAAAGACTATATAGATACTTTAGCGATTTGATGTGTTGAACTATGTCTGAACGTGCTAACCCTATGTCCTGTAACGGATTGATCAAGTAGATCACTTATATTCACTAGTTAGGTGAAGTTAGAATTTACCACTCGAGAAATTTTTAACATTAAAGTTCTTTAGCCTCTCAAATTACTTCACAAAAAGTTCATCACCTTCACTAGGTTCCATACATCGAACATGAAATCTAGGAAACAACAAAAGTTTAGGTGTTGCAAGAACATTACAATAAGCTGGTTTCGTACATTACTACATCGAAATACATATGTTGCTAGCTAATGGCTTGCTCAAATTTCAGGTTTTGGCCTTTTAGTCTTTCAATCTTCTTTATATCCAATTGCGGAGAAATTTATAGGTACTATCATGATTTGTCGAGTTGCAGGGGTAAGCATATGGGACTTTTTTACGATATTATTCCCATATTGTTTGGAAAATCAAAATTTTCATTGGTTCTCTACTAAACACAGGTTATTTCAATACCTCTATTGACAAGTTATCACTATATAGCCATGCTTTCTGGGATCACACAGTCAATTCTGTTAAATTGCGCATCTCTGTTGAAGAATGTTCTATCAGTAAGTGGGTTTTATAATGTTCGATTAATTTAGTTGCCGTCGTTTAAAAAATAGTGTCACACTACTGCTATTTTATGAGTATGATTTTCATGAAATGAGCTTGAACGGAAGAGTTATACTTGTCTCTCTTCGTGTTTACTGTAGCTGTAATCGAGCCTTCTTGCAAATATAGTTGCTGTTCATATCCTATGTGTTCTTCATTTTTTTTTTCAAAATGTATATTTAACAATCAATTTTCATTTCTATCAGATATCCATCGTTACGGGGTTGTTTGTGTTGCAGAACAGAGCCGTGGTATTCATTCGACCTTTGATCTCTTCAATGTCCTCTGTTTCATGTTTACTTAGTCTTACACATGATTGAGCATTCGTTTAACCTTCTTCTATTTCTTTAACAAAATGACTAAAGGTCCAGGACCAAAGAGGAGCAGCAAATGGAATTGCCATGACCTTAATGTCACTTTTTAAAGCAATGGGTCCAGCAGGAGGAGGAATGATGTGAGTTTCTTTAATCGTCACGTTTTAATCTTTGCAGTTGAAACACATGTTGAATTATGCCAAATTAGAGATCGGACGCGCCAATATTTTAAGCTTGAATCTGTTATTAATACTTGTGACTTTAGGATTAGATATTTGTTTGTTGATTTACAAAGATTTCTCTAGTTTCAACTTGAATTTAAGTGGAATATGCTTTCGAGAGCTTGTTGATTGCATTTTGACTTTGGCAATCAGCTTTCAACTTCTTGACATTCCAATCAAGTCGAGTACAGAATGATATTAAACTTAAGAACCATAGAATCTGGGAAAATTTCTTGCTTTGCGGTGTGTATCTGATCACCAACAATATGTAACATTCAGATAAGGATGGGGTGATTCGTTTTATTTTGTGTCAAAACTATAAAATTGATGATCCTACACGTGAATAGACAAACATCTCAAACTGATAGAAAGAGTGAACTCATGAGGGATTCAACCTTCTTCCATAGTGACCAAGTAGCCAAAAACAAATTGCCAGATTGTGCCATTATGTAAGAACATCTCTTATAGTTATTGGTTACGTGAATAGACAAGCGAACTTTCTTCTTTTTATTGGGTAGAGACTGCATCGAAGCCGTAAAAACAATATTAGAATTTTATGTTGTGACAAGAAAATTATATCCAACCATCGAATTAGTAGAAGATTGTGAAGAGAGTACATGACATAACTAAGGATTTATATGGTCAGTTAGCATCCTTGGATAAATGGCCGAAGGGTTGTTTCTTTTAGGAACTAAACTCTATTATTGCATGTTGAACGGATGTGTTATTTGGGTGCTATACGATTACACCAATGTTTGGCATTTACTTTTTCCTCTCAATAGTGCTTTTTTGTATGAATTTCTGCAGATTCTCTTGGGCACAAAAGCGCCTTCATGCTGACTTTCTTCCAGGTATGCAGATAATGTCAACTCTGGGTGGTTTCTTTTGATTCTTTCCTTCTTGTTTCTTATAACCACAAGTTATTATTTGTCTTGGTGTACTTTTAGATCAATATGTGTACTTGGCTCAGCATTATCTTATGCATGCTCATCATGGATCTGTTGTAATCTATTTAACGCGAACGTTATCAAATGCAGGTGACCTTATGGTATTCTTCAT
The DNA here is from genome assembly GCF_012295235.1 of Primulina huaijiensis. NCBI lineage: Eukaryota > Viridiplantae > Streptophyta > Magnoliopsida > Lamiales > Gesneriaceae > Primulina > Primulina huaijiensis. The sequence goes on from NC_133319.1 coordinate 16,953,112, forward strand.
CCTTAACATAATCGAGGCGATTGGAGTTTTGATGACATGCAAGACATTTTTAGCAACGAAATGAATGATTCACTGAATAAAACTTGGATATACTTCAATTGAGTTTCAACCGTCACGAAAATGCTTAGATTTTGAGATTAGTGGTGCATTTATACAAATGAGTAAGAAATATGTGCTTCGCATATTGGAACAATTTATTTGTAATCTATTATGAAACGTCTATCATTCGTTTTTCTTTAAAATATACTAGAAATTTTTATTTTTTTTCCACCTAAGCATTCGGCCGAAAGTATACATAAATATATTTTAAAATACTTTTGAGTCATTTAAAATAAACCAACCAATTATTATTTGAAAATACAAAAGAACGCATTTAAATCATAAAATCGTAAACGTCAACCAACCATAAGTTAACATTATTTCAAAAATAAACTCAACTATAACATCATCTCAAAAACTTCTCAAAAGTATCATAAGTCATAAAATATTTAAATTAGCTTAAATCTTAAATATAATTTTGCGAAAAACTAGCGACAGTCTTCGGATTGCGTGCATTTTCAGTCCAGCTAATTCAACCATCAAGTCCTCCATCAATATCATGTTCACTTACATCGATCACACCTAGTGAATTTATTGACTCAGTAAACCTTAACCATGATAGCAAGTAATACATATATATTTACAAGCAACAGTGAAAAATACTTTTGGAAAATAACTTTTCATGAACATAAACTTTAAACATTTTCCTTTTCATCATATACTTTTTACTTTTCATCATATATATATATGTTTCCCTTGTTATTGAATTCAAATCCTCAATTGTGACTTTCGTATTAGCTGTAGGTCGATGGATCCATCTACGTATTATCACGGTACCGGGCGGCGGGGACATCAGCGACACTCTCACCCGTCAACTGAGCCTTGGCCTTACATATCATAATATCATTTCGATATAAATACGATCTTCGGGCTCCCCATAGGGCTTTCTCCCATAAACGGGCTCCCTCTAGGGCCTTTTCCCTCACGATATTCCCAATCATATCACCGTATCATCGTATTAGTTACAAATAATTCACCTCCTTCAAATTTTCATATTTCCATCACTTTTAAAAATTCATGCGTATATAAATCATTTTTTTTAAACCAAGCATGCAATATGTCTTTTAACATTAACGTTTCATCATAAAATTCCATAAACATTTGAAATAAATATTTTAACATTTATTACAGCATTCAGGGCATTGCCAGGATGTCTAACATTTTTCAGGTGTAAAATGATTGTTTTACCCCTGAAACCCTAGCTTTCCCAATTTATCCTTAGACATTAAAACGACGACCCAAATCATTCCAAACTTAACATAACACCTTAAAATACACCGATAAATATTTCTTAGACGTAAACTTAAGCTTCTTGATTAATTTCCCAATTCGTATTAAAAAAATTAAACGTATCTCCCGATTTTAAACCGAATTAACTCGAACCTTAACCAAACTTGAATCATAGCTTAATAACACCTAACTAACCATGTACAACCCAAAACAAGCCAATTGTAACCCTTGAACAAGCCTAAAACCTTGCTGGAATTTTTTGCACTTAATATCTTTACCCTAGCTTGCTCGACCCTTAAGCCCTTTCGTTCCTAGCCCTTGGCCGACCCAACCAGCCCCTATGTCACCTTCCTAAGACCATGACCGAGCCCCTTAGACTTACCTAGACCAGCCCTAGAGAGCCATGCACAAGGACGTGCATGGTTCTCCCTACAACCCGTAGCCACTGCTAGGTTCTAGGTTGTGTCCTAGTCGTGCGCCTTCCTTAACCAGCCATCCCCTAGCCCATCTAAGACCATGATAGGCCCTATTAGGCACCTTAAACATGTCCCTACAACATCTGATTGCCGCGCCCTCCTGGGAAGCAAAATCGAAACCCTAGGACTCTAGAATCCCGTATTTTTTTTCTTCCTCTTGCTCTCTCCTTTCCAGCCTTTAAACATGCACCTAAGGACCCTTAAACACGTGGAAAAACATCCCTTCTAGTAACCCTACCATGGCAGCCCCTTTGTGCATCATAAGCAAGAGTTTTGAAAGATGAAAACTCTAGTTTTATCATGTTTATGCTATAAAAACGAAATTATATGAAGTGTATCATGTTTTTCATGCAATCATGTATCAAACACATAATATGGTGTGAAAGATGAGTGAAGGAATATTAAAGAGTGTCTTTGTGTTTATTACGCTCGAAAATCAACTTGCGATGCGAAGAACGTCGGCGGCGAGGAACGTTGCTGAATTTTCTTCAAGTTTCATGGAGAAAGAATCCTAGGGCTTTTAGAAGAGTGGGCGTGAGTTTTGTGTAGTGGAATTAGGTTTTGTTGGCTTTATTTTTGATATATAACCCATGGTGCAAGCTTAGACCTATTAACCCAATATAATAGGCCCATTAGTTATTATTTAAAATATTTTTTTTAGAAAGGTTTATGAAAATATTAACCGAGTTCTCCAAAAGTCCCTATTTTTATCGAAAATCGATAACCTATTTAAAATACGACTCGGCGTATAAAAACACCTCAAAACACCTCATTTTCGAAAATTCCTATTTAAAATACACCACACATTAAACAATTAAAAATAACTATTTAATAAAATATTTTCCCTCGTATGGTCCACGGTCTCCGTTCCTCGATCGCGTCTCGAATAACCTTAAAAAACACAGTTTTATGCGTTCTAATATAAAACTACATTTTAAAATTGTAAACATGCCTACCATAATCAATTTATGCAATTAAAACAATTTAATTAAAACACATAAGAAATTTAATAACTTACATGCATGTGATTCACGTGGACTTTCAAATTTTCGGGACGTTACAATCTACCCCCCTTAAATTGAATTTCGTCCCCGAAATTCGCTTATCCTCGATAATCAAAAAGTTTAAACTCTAAATTCACGTATCCCAATAATCCACGCTTCCGCTGCGCTGTTCTGAACCACATAATAGTATTAGTCTAAGATTCTTGAATCCTAATTAAATTTGCCTTCTAAATCCTCGTTTGCGAATCCCGACTTAAAACGACCTATGATGACTTAGTTCTATTTTACTATAACCCTGAATTTTGATTTTCTCACAATTATCAGTATTAGAAATGGAGGTCCAAACTTATCGTATCTTACTTTTCTTATACTATAGCCAAGATGTTCATTGCTTATTTTTCAACATTAAAATCCCAAAGGCATCCTTTCTTAAATTTATGGAACACAAGGTATGCTAAGGCTTTAAATCAAAATATTAGCATTTTTGCAATTCAACTTAAGAGATCTTAGCACCAAAATTTGCTAATCGACTTCTATCTTGGGTAATACACTTAATAATTAAACATTATCTCAACCACATAATAGTATTAGTCTAAGATTCTTGAATCGAATCTTTATCTTTCGGCATCAATCTAACATAACTTAACTATTTACAAGTACATCTCAAATGCAAAATTGCTGCAAATCTTAAATTTCACCCCTAATTTCATATAAACACCTATCTCATAACCTTGTAATTCAAACTTACACAACCCAAATAGTTTTAGATAACACAATTCCAACACACATATCCACTTAATCTCAAGTTTCTTAATGACTTTCAAAAATTCCTCAAGACATGGTATCTATCCCACTTCTTACATATGTCTTTCAAGTAAACTAACCATCAACCATACTCAACTTTCTAAAAAAATTTAACTCTAACAATGGTATAATTTTAACTTTTGAGATAATGACTAAAATTTATGATACATCAAACCTTAAGTTCCCCAAAAATATGTTAACTTAATGTCTGATCTTATAACTTAATTAATTGATCAACTTTACCTTAAATTTTCATCACTCTAAATTCTTAATTCGCCACAACATTATTCTTCTAACGCTTAGATTTTCAAGCCCAATATTGATTCATCCTACAATGCCCTTGATTACCATTCCTTATAACATTATAACCAAGATATTTCAAGGTTCTAAATATACCTGCAAGCCTAAATCATTGAAATTTCCTATCATTTAAATCATTCAATTTTTACTTATTGCTAGTGCAGCTAGGGCTCGTGATGGCTCGAATAAAAGAAGAGATGGAGTGCCGCGACTTGTAGGAGTCATACTTGGCTGCGCGTGGCTTGACAGGGGCTTGGGCTGGTTCAGGCTGGCCTAGGCTGGGTTGGAGAATGGTCCAGGGATGGCTAGGGTGCGGTGGAGTCGGTGGTTAAGTAAGTGCAAGAGTCCTAGTTCGAGTAGAGTCCTAGGGAAGCAAGGAAATAAAGAGGGAACTCGCGCGGCTGGTTCCTCGATCAAGGGGCTAGGTGCATGGGTCAGGGCGAGTCCAGGGTGTTCAGTGAGGGTCCAGGAAGGTCAAGGCCTAGTCTGGGCCAAGATGGCTCGGCCATGGCTAGAGGAAATTGGGTCTTCTACGAACTTGGTTTCTTCAGCAGTACAGGAGAAGGGGTCTTCTCCGAATCACTGGTTGACAGGACCAGTTTTCTCTTGGACTTGGGGCAGCAGCTGGTTTGATATTTTTAGTTTTCTTTACCTTAGCTGCTGACTTGTCAACCCATGTTTTCTCCGGCTGAACTTTGGCGGCTGTGAAAATCTTGTACTTGATAACTGAGAAGGAGGGTACTGGAAGTATCCCTGAGTCCTCAACAAGTCTGCTCAACTGAAGTGCAAAGCCTTTGGACTGCTTTGAATTTTGCACCATGTTCTTCAGGATTGTGAAGAGGATGGATGACCAGTACATCTTTATCCCCTTGACAATGGCAGTCATCACTTGAAATTTCTCGAGAGTGAGGGTAGCAAAAGAACCTGCCTTTGCTAGAAGGCCCTTAGCAATGATGTCAGCCAGTTGCTGGTATTATGACTTCAGTTCTTTATTTGGGTCAGACACTTTGATCTTTTCCACAGTTGCAGATAGAGTGGTCTACATTTCTTCAATAGCAGCAATAGAAAGCTCTGAGAAACTCGAGAGGCCTTCAGTTGGGAGCTAAAACAAGCTCCTGAAAAATTCTTCATCCACAATCAGAACTTGGACATTCACCATCTGAATTTTCCTGTAATCAATGACTGAGCTAGATTCATAGATAGAGAGAATTTTGGCAGAGTAGATTTTCTGGGTTGCCAACCTTGGGAAGGTACGAAGCCCAGATGCTTCGATCTTTTCGAAAAGGCTGCGAACTTATTCTTCAGAATGTGCGAAAATCAATTCGGAATCGATTTGCAACAGCATTCGAGAGATAAGCAGGTGTCTAAGATGTCATTTGATTAAGTTTAGCTGCAAAGAAAGAAGAGTACAAGTGATTTGCTCTGAAAATCCAAGACTTGGAAACTTTGGAAATGGTGAGACATTTCTGAGAGGCGGTTTCTAGTTATATCTCGTGACCGATCAAATTTTAGAACATGGCAGTTTGTAAAAGGTTTTGACCAAATAAGTAAGTTATTTAACCGTTGGTCATTTAAATTTAGTAATTGGTTTGACCAGTTAGATAAAAATGGAAAGACGTATTGAAATTCAAAATTCCCCCTAAATTATGCATTTATGATAAATCAATAAGCCCTAAGATATTTCTAAAGTAATAAAACTTAGTCTCTCGTAATGGCTTGGTGAAAATATCAGCTGCTTGTTGTGCAATTGAGATATTGAAACGTCCACTACTTTTAACTTTAAAATCCTACTTTTTTTTTGTAAAATTCGAAACTTGCAATTTAAAGTACTCACAATTTCCAAAATCTAAAAATTAATTTAATATTTAAAATCTCAAGTGCATCAAATCCCTAAATTGTCAATTAACAAAAATCATACGTCAACCATTAACATGATCAAAACTAACTTCAAAATAAAGCATAAAAATCTCTAAAAAAATCATTAACAAAATCTTTAAAACTTTGACTATCAAGCTAATGCGGAGAATAATGTCCCTCGGGAGTGTACTGTCGGTCTCGATCAACTCAACGTCCGCACCTCCCTCAATCTCATCTTCACTTGCAACATTCAAATCTAGTGAGTCTAACGACTCAGCACGTTCTAAACATGAGTGAAATATAATACATATACAAACACATACATTAAAAATTTTACTTTTATTCAAAATAAGCTAGCATAAATTTGTAGGCATCATAAATCGTCAAATCATAAAGCTTTCTATCATTTATCGTTTTTGGTGAAATTTGATCCTTGAAAGTGACTAGCTGTGTCCTTTGATCAACTGATCAGTCTTAGCTCATCATTGCGCATGGGGACGGGCACAAGGCATCGACGTAAAATGAAAATACGATCGTTGGGCTCCCTCTGGGGCCTTGTCCCGTAAACGAGCTCTCTTTGGGGCCTTCTCCCTCACGATATTCCCAATAATCATATACCATATCCTTTTTATCACAGTCAATTCACATCCTTCAAAATATTTTTCCTTTTCTTTTTAATCATAAAATATCGTGTCCTTTCCACATTCGAAAAATAACATTTTAACAGTAAAAATTGAACAGCTTTATCATAAATCATAAAATTCCATATTTTCATCATAAACGTTTTAAAATATCATTTAGCATGCATTATGATTCTTCGGGACACTGCCAAACCTTTTTGTACTACCCGTGACTTAAAATGACCATTTTACCCCTCGACTCAAAAATTCCCGATTTTGACTTTTTCTCACTTTTGTTGACTCGAGACTATCCCAAATAATTATTTAAGCTTACATATGACTTCTAATATTTTTATTTAGCTTAACCTCGGGCTTTTTGATTTAATTCCTAAATTAATAAACCGTGAAGCATTTAAATCTCGAATTAGTTCAAAACTTAATATTTTCTTCCCAAACTTTAAGCATATACTTTTCATACCTAAACTACCCTTGTGAAACATGAATCGACCCTCTGTGAACCATGGTTCGAGTCATTTTCCTTCCTAGCCCCAAAAACCGAGCCCTAACTTTTCTAGAACCCCTTGGCCTAACCCAAATCACGAGCCACCACCGAGCCACCCTTGACCTGACTTGACCCTGACCCTTCTAGACATTCCTGAACTCGCTCTGACCCACGCACCTAGCCCCTAGTTCCAGCAGCCAGCCGGGCGAGTTCCCTCCTATCATCAAGGTCGCGACCCATGTTACCCAAGCCGCCTGGGACCGTTGCTGCATCGGACCCTTCCCTGACACCGAGCCCTCTTCCCTAGACCTTACTGGACCAGCTTAGACCCCTAGACCAGCCGCGAGCATGGTTCGCTGTCGCGGTCGCGGAGATCGGAACGGATGCTACCGTTCCAGTTATAATGAAATTTCGCGGAACGGGTATTTAAAAAAAATATTATAAATATATAAAAAATAAAAATTTTGGAAAATATTTAGAACTATAAAAATTAAAATAAATATCATTTAAATAGATTATTTGATGTAAATAAGAGGGGGAGGAGGAGTCACGGAACTCAAAATTGCATTATTTGTATACGACGAATATATTTAGCGACGGTTTTTATTCAACCGTCGCCACTTTTAATTTGGCGACGGTTTTATTCAAACCGTCGCTAACGTCGCCGATGTTAAATCGGCGACGGTGGAATAAAAACCGTCGCTAATAGCGACGGTTTGAATAAAACCGTTCTGTTCCGAGCGTGGCCCGTTCCGTTTTCCAGTTAAATCGCCGTTCTTCATGCATGGAACGCCGACCCACATCATATACCTCCAAACACCGGAACTCCGTCAAGGTAGGTAGCGTTCCGGTTCCGGAACGGCCATTCCTGCCGTTCCGATCCCGTTTTGGCAAACCATGGCCGCGAGCCTCCGTTCTCCAGGACCTATCCACGCGGTTAGACCTATAATCATATAATATAGATCAAGTAAGCATTTAAAATCAATTAAATAAAAGAATTAAGCAATTTAACATATTTGCATGCATGTGGTTTACGTGGGTTGACTTTTGGACGTTACAAATCCCCCCCCCCTTAAATAAAATTCCGTCCTCAAAATTAAGACTTACCGAATTATTCGGGGTAATGACTTCTCATCTCCGACTCGGTCTCCCAAGTGGTTTCTTCCTCCGAGTGATTCATCCACTTGACTTTGACCATTTTTATCACCTTGTTCTGCAACTTTCTCTCTTGTCTACCCAAGATTTTAGTAGGTTTCTCCTCGTAGGACAGGTTTGGTGTAAGTTGCATTGGCTCAAAGTTCAGTACGTGTGAAGGGTTTGACATGTACTTGCGGAGCATCGATATGTGGAAGACATTGTGGACTCCTGCGAGATTAGGTGACAACGCCACTCGATATGCTAATGCTCCCACTCTTTCGAGTATCTCAAATGGTCCAATGAATCTTGGACTAGGTTTGCATTTCTTGCCAAATCTCATAACACCCTTCATAGGTGCTATGTTTATAAACACGTGATCACCTATTGCAAACTCGAGATCTCGTCTTCTTTTGTCCACGTAGCTCTTCTATCGACTTTGAGCAGTTTTCATTCTGTCTCGGATCTTGGCGACCATTTCAGCGGTGTGTTGAACTATCTCGGGTCCCATCGTAGCCCTCTCTCCTACCTCGTCCCAATGGATAGGCGATCTACATTTCCTTCCGTAGAGTGCCTCGTATGGATCCATTCCAATAGTTGACTGATAGTTGTTGTTGTAAGTGAACTCCAATAGAGGTAGTTTCGGTTCTCAACTCCCTTGGAAATCGATCACGCAAGCTCGAAGTAGATCCTCTAAAATTTGTATAACTCTCTCAGACTGACCGTTTGTCTGAGGATGAAATGTGGTATTGAATAGTAGTTTGGTTCCCAAGGCCACATGTAAACTCTTCCAGAATGATGAAGTGAATCGTGTGTCTCTGTCCGACACTATAGAGATAGGAATTCCATGCAGTCTAACTATCTCTCGAATATATAGCTCCGCATACTGTGTCATGGAAAAAGTCGTCTTCACTGGTAGGAAATGTGCTAACTTAGTAAGGCGGTCCACTGTTACCCAAATGGCATTGAGTCCTTTCACCGTCTTTGGTAATCCTACCACGAAATCCATAGTAATATTCTCCCACTTCCACTTGGGAATGGGAAGGGGTCGAAGCATTCTCGCTGATCTTTGATGCTCTGCCTTCACTTGTTGACAGGTTAAGCATTCGGATACAAAGCTCATAATATTTCGTTTCATTCCCGGCCACCAATATAAAAGTTGCAAGTCTTTTTACATCTTTGTACTTTCGGGACGAACATAATAAGGGGTACTGTGAGCTTCAGTCATAATGTCGATTATAAGTGAATCACCACTAAGAACCCATAGTTGACTTGACCTCAATACATAACAATGCCATCCTCGACTGAATATAACATGCTGCCCTTCGATTCATATAACATGCTGCCCTTCGATTTATTATAAATCATAAAATCTCATATTTTCATCATAAACATTTTAAAATAGTATTTAACATACATTATGATTCTTCGGAACACTGCCAAACCTTTTTGTACTACCCGGGACGTAAAATGACCATTTTACTCCTTGATTCAAAAATTATCGATTTTAACTTTTTCTCACTTTTGTTAACTCGAGATTATCCCAAATAATTATTTAAGCATACATCTGTCTTCTAATATTTTTATTTAGCGTAACCTCGGGCTTTTTGATTTTATTCTTAAATTAATAAACCATGAAGAGTTTAAATCCCGAATTAGTTCAAAACTTAATATTTTCTTCTCAAACTTTAAGCATATTCTTTTCATACCTAAAATACATTCTTGAACCATGAATCGACCACCCGTGAACCATGGTTCGAGCCACTTTCCTTCCTAGCCTCCAAAACCGAGCCCTAACTTTCCTCGAACCCCTCGGCCTCACCCAAACCACGAGCCACCCTTGACCAGACCTGACCCTGACCTTTCTAGACCCCTCCTGGACTCGCCCTGACCCACGCACCTAGCCCCTAGTTCCAGCAGCCAGCCACGCGAGTTCCCTCCTATCATCAAGGTCGCGGCCCATGCTACCCAAGCCACCTCGGACCGCTGCTGCACCAGACCCTGCGTTGACACCGAGCCCTCTTCCCTAGACCCTACTGGACCATCCTAGATCCCTAGACCAGTCTCAAGCCTCCCTTATCCTATACGTAGCTGCGCCCGTGCATGGGGAGAGTCCTAGGGTTAATGGACTCTCCCATCTCCTGCGGCAGCGTGGTCCAACCCTCCATGAACCCTTCCAAGACTGCACCAGACCCTGATGAGCCAGCCCCGACCAGCCCTAGCTCTTACGCGCAGCCCCTCGCTCGAACCCCCCCTATGGCTGAGCCTTGTATCCCAAGCAAACCCCAGGTTCGTCCCTTCTTTACCAAGCTCGACTACAGCCCTCGTGTTATCCCTTAACGACTCTTTTCCTAGCCCTTAAACACTTCCTATTGACATCGTGTCCTTGGAATTCATAACATTTTTCAAACAAGTGTAAAATCATCAAAACTTTGAAAATATTTGTTCTATCGTTAAACGGTTCATGCTTCAATATTTTTCATGTAAAAATAATTAAAACAAGCATAATATAATTTGAATGTTATGTCAAAGAAGTTTAGAAGCATGCCTTTGCGTCTTAGAACGCTCGGATACGCGATCGTAGGCGTGGGTTGCGAAGAAGGAAGAACGGGCGACGAAGACTCGTTGGTTTTTCCTCTCCAAATTTTCGAAAATATGGCGTGTGTTGTGTGTGAAGTTTTCGGCTGAATGGACTCAAGAAAACCTAGGTTTTTATTTTATATATTTCGAAAATTAGTGTGTTAATGGGTTGGGGTTTTGGGCTTTTCGGTTTATGAGTAGTTGGGCCCTTCAATCATAGGTAAATTAGACTCAATAACACCTATTTAATTGTAAAATAAATGTTTACAAAAATTAGTTTTCAAAAATAATATTTTTTGTCTTTAAAAAGTCCCTCGTTTGCCCAAATCGGCTTCCCGGATAAAATCTACTACTTTTAGAAAAAATTTAATCATATTTAATCATATTAATAAGCCTTGAAAATATTCATTAAAAAAATATTTTATCTTGGTCGTCCCCGGTCTCCTTTCCCCAGCCTATTATCAGATATTCGGATAAAATCTTCAATTCTCATGAAATCATGCAATCTAATCATTTAATCATACAATTAGACCTATAATCATATAATATACATCAAGTAAGAAGTTGAAATCAATTAATAAAATAATTAACCAATTTAACACATTTGCATGTATGCGGTTTACATGGGTTGACTTTTGAACGTTACAGATATACTCCAATCTGATATCTTTCTTGAGAGCATGGTCTATGATGAAATGATGTCTAACATCAATGTGCTTGGTTCTGGAGTGAAGAACTGGATTGTATGTAATCGTAATGGAGCTAGTGTTGTCATAGAAGATCGGTGACTCTTCAGCTACTACTTCATAATTTTTCAGTTGTTGCTGAATTCAAAGCAGTTGAGCACAAAAATTTCCAGCAGCTAAATATTCAGCTTCAGTTGTTGAAGTAGCAATGGATGTTTGCTTTTGCTGAACCATGAGATCAGTCTGTCTCCTAGAAACTGACATGATCTACTTGTATGTTGGAAACTTAATTTCGGTAATTTGACAAATTGAGTGAAAAATATTGAACAAACTGATCAAGAAGACTGAAAAGAACTGATCTAAAATACGCAAATTATTGGTTGCCTAACTGAAGATTAGTGCGCAGAAAATCAACGGCAACTGAACTAAGCTAACTGAAGATTGCAGACGACTGGATGATCAGTTGGAACTGATCAGTTACACTACAATCAGTTGAGAGCAATCAGCTTATCCTATCGGCTTTGTCAAAACTGATAAAGACGTTGTACACGTTATCAATTAAGGAATGTAGCTATCAACCGACAAATTGTACAAAAGCAGACTGCAACTTGTAGTGAGAACGCCGCATTTCAGCAATGATACAGTGTACTACTGTCAGAAGAATGTCGATGTGACAAACAATGGATATAAAGATTCAAGTCGCATTCATTGTTACCGTTGGAAGCAAAGCTTATAAATAGCCAAGAAGAGCAGCGAAGAGATACACATAACTGTTCAATCAACCAAGCTGTTATTCTGCTGAAATCTCTTCACAAGCTTTCTGTTCATATTCAAAAGATTTCAAAGCTCACACTTAGCATATACATTCATAGCATTCAAGGCTATAATTTGAGCTTACAAGCACAAACATTCATTGTTGGATTATTCGATCTTATAGAAATCAGTTGTGCTAAATAGTTTCAGTTCAGTCGAATACTGTAAACTGTATCGAAACTAAGAGTTTAAGTTTGTCATTGTTAAGTCCAAAACTGAAGTGGGTCTGTACAAGTCTTTGTATTGATCAAAGCCTTTTAGTGAATATCCTATCTTCTAGATAGAAGGGGTGACGTAGGTGTGATTGAAATCTCCGAATATCCATAAATCTTGTGTTTCTTAATTTCAGTTTTATTCTACCTGTCAGTCAGTTTATTTCCGCACTTTCATTAGTTAACTGATCGACATTGACAAACAAGATTCTCGAGCTAATTTTATCACTAAACTGACTCATTATTTGAAAAATATGTAAAATTGTCAAGTGTTTATTTAAACCCCCCCTTCTAAACACTTCTTCACCTCCCAACCGATCCTATCAAGTGATATCAGAGCAGTTGAATCTTGTTCCTAAATATTCCTATCTACAAACTGATTACCATGTCTTCTTTCAACAAAATCCCAATGTTTTCCAGAGAAGATTTTGACGATAGGAAGATTAGAATGCACGCTCATCTAACTGCACAAGATGATGACATGTGGTACGTTATCACTGAAATACCCATGAGAATACTGAAAGCAAACACTGTTGTTGCTATAACTGATGGTGCACCACACCGTATTGAAAAGCCCATAGATGAATGGACAGCTGAAGACAAAAGAAAAGCCAATTTGGATAATGTGGCTAAAGACATCTTGTACAAACGCTGGATAAAATTACTTTCAGCAAAATAAAGATGTGCAAGATTACAAAAGAAATCTGGGAGAAGTTAATTCAGCTCTGCGAAGGCAATGAGCAAACCAAAGAAAATAAGCTCTCAGTTGCGGTTCAAAAGTTCGATAACATCAAGATGAAGACTGGAGAGTCTATGCACGAATATGATGAAAGAATCAATGGCATAATAAACGAACTGAATGCACTTGAAAAGATGTATTCAAACAAAAAAATCGCGCTGAAGGTAGTCAGAGGTCTTCCCAAGGAATGGGATGTTAAGACAATGGCAATGAGAAAATCAAAGGATCTAAATAAGGTCGAACTATATGATCTATTTGCTGATCTGAAGGCCTATGAGTGTGAGTTGCAAACAAGAGAAGGAGAACCTTCTACACCAGTAGCTACAACAGCTCTTAGTACTGTCAAACTGGAACCAACTGGTTCAGTTGAGAAAACTGCTGATCAGTTAAGCAATGACGCAATGTCATTATTTGTCAAAAAATTTGGAAGATTCATGAGAAGAAATCAAGGCTCTTTTCAAAGACAATATCAGAGAAATAACACCAAGGAAGGACCAAATGCTTGCTACAATTGTGGCAAAACTAGACACTTTATTGCTGACTGTCCTAAGCTAAAGAAGGACAGTCGAGGCTCAACTGAAAAGGGAAAGAAATTATTTGAGCACAAGAGAAGAGCTAAGGATGATAAGAAATCATTCAGAAAGAAACATGAAGTGCTTCTAGCTGAGGAATGTGAGTCCAAATGGGCAGAAACTGGCAGTGATGAATCAGAATCTGAGAGCTTGAGTAGCTTCAGCGATGATGAGGAAGTCAAGTGTCTGATGGCTGATGACACAGAACTAGAATCAACCAGTGAACAGGTATTTGATTTTATTTCAACTTACTTTACACGTGATGAACTTATTTCTACATTACATGGCATGGTCAACGAGTATCACAAGCTTGCTCTCTCATTTGAGAAAGCCAAAGCAAAGCAAACTGATCCCAATGACAATAAAACTGAAACTGATGAATCAGTTGAACTGTTGAGTCTTAAACGGGAGATTGCTGAGCTGAATGCTGAAAGAAGCAAGAATCAATCCATGATTCATCAGTTAATGCTTGAGAATTCAAAGCAAACTTAGCTTATTCAAGCATGGAATAAATCATCAGTTGCACTAGCTGAAATGAAAGATATGCAAAAATCAGTTACTGATAAAACTGGTTTAGGCTTTAGCAACCAAGATGAAACTTCTACCAGTAATACTCAGCCAAAACTGAACATAGGCAAAGGGAAATACATTCACTTTGTCAAATCAGTTGTGGTACAAGAACAACTTGAGCCGAGTAGACCAGTTGAGCAGCCTGTTGAAAATAAGAACAAGGCTAAAATGTATGGAATTGGTTATAGCCCCAAAACTTCAAATGTTTCACGAAGCTGGTCACTTAAAAGGTTCGGCAATAACTCTCCAAATGGCTATTCCAATTATCATAACTGCAAGCCAGTTCAGAAAAGATATCGGCTGAACAACCAGTTGATATGATAAAACTTGAGTTTTCATGCTTTTAAATTCATGGTATTGATGCACAAAGGGGCTGCAAAGGTAGGGCTATTAGATGGGACATTTTTCAGTACGTTTAAGGGTCCATAGAGGCATGGATAAGGGCTGGAAAAGATGGGGAAATAGGATGAACGAAAATCCGGGTTTCAAAACAAGCTAGGGCACGGTTTGAGTTCCTCGAAGGGCACGGCTACAAGCTGCTGTTGGGACGTGTCCAGGGGTCCTAAGAGGGTCTAGTCATGGTCCTAGATGGGTCAAGGGAAGCCTGGTGCAAGGAGGAAGGCTGTAGGTTTGAAGCTTAGTCGCGCTAGCCTTGTAGAGCACGGGTTTGGCACGAGTTTATGGTTTCAAGTTTGTGGGCTGTAGAGTCTGGTCCAGCAGCTTGTTAAGGGTTCAGTCTAGGTCCTACGAGGGTTGTTCAGGGTCTGGTCCACTCTTTTAGGGTCTAGGATCGAAGGAATTTATGGTCGGATGAGGTTAGGGTTTTCGAAATATGTGCAGAAAATTTCATAAGGTTCCTAGGCTTGATCAGGGATCTTAAATGTCTTGAATTGGGTTGTATTAGGTATGGTTAGGTGTTAATAGGATATGTTTAAGTTTGGTAAAGTTTGTTTAAGTTTTGAGTTGATATGAGTTAAAACCGGCATGTACGGTTAAGTTTTAAAACGAATTGGGAAATTAGTTGATGAGCTTAATTTTACGTCTAAGAAATGTTTATGGGTGTATTTTAAGGTGTCATGTTAAGTTTAGGAATGAAAAGTTTATGTTTAAAATTTGAGAAGAAAATATTAAGTTTTGAATTTATTCGGGTTAAAAATGCTTCATGGTTTAGTCATTAAGTTATTAAATCGAATGGCTCGGGTTTACGTCTAAAAAAATATTAATAGTAAAATTTAATATTATATGATACTATGGGATAGGCTCGAGTCAATAAAGGTAAGGGAAAGTCAAAATCATGAATTTTGGAGTCCATGGGTAAAATGGTCATTTTGCATCCCGGGTAGTTCGAAAGGTCTGGTAGTCCCGAAGAATCATAATACAAGCTAAATGATATTTTAAAATTTTTATGATGAAAATATAGAATTTTACGATATATGCTAAAGCAGTACGATTTTTCCTGAAAAAATGTTATTTTACGAATTTTTAAGGACACAATATTTTATTAATAAAAAAGAAAGAAAATATTTTGAAGGATGTGAATTGACTGTGACAAACATGATATGATATGACATTATTGAGAATATCGTGAGGGAAAAGGCTCCAGAACGAGCCTGTCTATGGGAGAAGCCCCTAGAGGGAGCCCAGATACGGGAAAAGGGCCCAAAGAGAGCCCATTTACATGAAAAGGCCCAGAGGGAGCCCGACGATCGTATTTCCATATATGGCGGTGCCTAGTGCCCGTCCTCATGCGCAATGGTGAGCTAAGACTGATCAATCGACCACATGATACGATTACAACTAGTCACTTTCAAGGATCAAATTTCACCCAAAATAATATATGATGATGGAAAGCTTTATAATTTAATGATTTATGATATGATATGATATATGATTACGAGCTTTTTCGCCAGCTTATTTTATCAAAAGACTATTTTAAAGCTACATGTGCATGTATTTGTATTATTTGTTACATATGGTTAGAACGTGCTGAGTCATTAAACTCACTCGGTATGGATGGTTGCAGGCGAGGATGATTTTGAGGGAGGCGCTACGCTTGAATGGATCGAGTCTGGCAGTACACTCTGAAGGGACATTTATTTTTCGCACATATTAGTGTTTAAAGTTTTACGCTAAGATTTTGAGGACTTTCTTTTTAGAGACTTATGCTTTATTTTGAAGTTTTGTTTTGATCATGTTAAAGGTTGAAGTATGATGTTGGTGGTTGACGATTTATGGAATTTGTTTGCATTTAGGATTTTTGAAAAGTTGTGTTGTTTTTAATTAAAGGTTTCGAATTTTCTAAAGAAGAAAAAAAATTAGTAGCATTTTAAAGTTAAAAAGTAGTGAATGTTTCACTTGGTATCAGAGCCAAGGATCCCTAAAGAGTTGTGTTACTGCCACTTTGAGAAGCTCAAGAAGTCACGCCTCAAGTCTTTGAGTTTTACTGCTTTAGATTTTATATGCTGAATTTTAAATGCTTTTATGATACATGATATAGGAGGTTAGATGCATGTTTTTTAAAAATTAAATGCATGATGGTTACGTGGTTTGGACGGTATGTACAACCATGTCTCCGAGACGAGTTATTCCCGGGCATGGAGAAGAGGAGAGACGTGAGGAGAATTTGGTTTTGTGTATCTTGAATTTTGCACTAGCTAAGATTAAGTTGAGACGAATTGAACTTGGTGATTTAGGACTGCTTGTTTCGAATTCTACATTTTGTAGGAAGAAAATTTTGAAGTTGATCTCATGGGTCAAATTTATAGGAATCATGAACTTTAGGGAATGAATTATAATAATTTGAGGGACTTAATTGTAATTTTCAGAAATTATGGGGGCCATTTTGCTATAATTCAAAAATCTAGAGGGCTTAGTGTATGAATCCGAAAATTGGAGGGCTAAAATGCAAAAAATTTGGGGCTAAATTGGAGAATTCGCGAATTTTTGAGTCTTGATTGCAAATTTTAGGAGAATTATGGGGTCATTTTAGCAATTTTCGAAATCTATGGGAGCCGTTTTGCATTAAATTCGATAGTTTGAAGAGCTAGGAATGCGATAAGTTAGGCTTAATCGAATAATTCAAAAGCTTTGGGAGTTAGGTTGCAATTTACTGAAAAATAAAAATGTCTATTTGAATGTAGTCAGCAAGTAAATTACCAATTAAGGTTACATATGGAATTGTGGTTGAGAAAATTAGAGAAATATGTAAGTATGAGGATGTCCTAGGAAGAACAAGAAATATTGGTATTAGCGATTTTTGATGAGAAAGTGAGATTTGTCAAATTATTAATTTTTGGGCATCATAGTGGATTATGGAGAATTAGAATGGTACTATAGGTGTTATAAGCGTTTTTCGTGAAACGTGAAGGATATAAATATTAAAGATAAGATTTAGTCAACAATATTTTTATTTTTGGTTTCACCGTAAGATACAAATACTCTTGGGTTCAACGATTTCTATTGTATCAGGAAGTTTGGGAGTTTTGTACTGTAGATTCTAGAATTTAAGTAAGATAATTGAGGGGACAAATGACCGAAGGAGAAAATCAGTAAACAGAATTCGTATATATTGAGATATTAGGCAAAACTATGGAAGTAATGTATGAAGGAGTCGAGGAATACAAGCTAAGAATATCGGAGTTCGTATAATTTTTGTAAGATTCAGTTTATAAGATTTGAGAAAAATATTATTTGGGGATTATACGAGGTAATTGCAAAATTTGGGGAAGTAAGTTAAAAGAAATAATTTCATTTTTTGGTTGACAATGCGATTGCTATTATTTCTAAGGTCCAGAAACTTCTGTTTTTGAATTTTGTCACTAAACTTATAAGGATGGATTCATTTGGGGAAATGTTTAAAGTTATCGATAACCAAATGCTAGAATAATCACTTTTTATTATCAATGTGCATCCAAAAATAAATCAAGTTATTAACAACGTGCTCTAGTCCTCTGAGCTACAGGTCTCACCTCGTCTCCACTAGATCTGTTCCCAGGAATACCCTAAAAAGAACATTTCCTCTCCCCATCCATTTCAGGATAAGAAGATGTGAAAGTTATTCGTCATTGAGTAGGTTTCTTGTAAGACGGTCTCACGAATCTTTATCTGTGAGACGGGTTAACCCTACCGATATTCACAATAAAAAATAATAATATTAGCATAAAAAATAATACTTTTTCATGGTTCACAATAAAAAGTAGCATAAAAAGTAATACTTTTTCTTGGATGACCCAAAGAAGAGATCCATATCACAAAATACGACCCATGAGACCGTCTCACACAAGTTTTTGCCTTCGTCATTATTGTTAATATGATTTTCTCATTATTGTTAATATGATTTTCTGACTTTTATCGTTCTTTTATTGTTGTCACTAAAGTATTTATCAATATATTGATTCTAACTCTAAATGTTTTCTGTTTGTTTTCATTTTCTTTTTTATTATCTAGACAAATATTTTGGTATCATAATGTGAATAAAATTATTGTTAATGTGAAAAAATAAGAAATTAATTCGTAGTTGAACCCATGAAAACGATCATGAGCGTTCCGTCCAAAACATAGGAGCACTAACCGATGTGTCTAAGATGTGTGTGTCTATATATATATATATATACACACACACAAGCAACATTCGATTTCATTCCTTCGAAAGAAAGAAAAAAGAAAACACAGTACAAAATGGGTATGATTGGAAAACCCATTTTGATGATGCTCCCTGCACTAATAATTTGCATAACGGGCCAATTCTTGATAACTGAAAGCGAGCCAAACAATGCTGTCAATCTCCTTTGGTGCAATTCCCACGGGTACTCGCAAGAAGACCTATATTCCGGCAGTGTCGCCGATGTTCTGATGGATTTAATGAACGTCACACCCACCCGTAAAGGCTTCGACTATCACACTGTCTCCGGCAATGCCCTGGCAGTTTCGTTCGGCCGTGCCACTTGTAACGGGGCTCTGTCGAGGACGGATTGCGCCAACTGCCTTGTGGTGGCCAAAACCACTGTGACTAGCGGATGCCGGAACAGCGTTGGCGGCAGGACTGAGTTGGTTGATTGTAGCATCAGATATGAAAACTACCCTATCTGATATATCAAAGTTTAGCTAGAGACACATATATCGTTGATCATCTATAGTAGTTTCCCATTTATTGTTCTGGCAAAAACTTGTGTGAGACGGTCTCACAGGTAGTATTTTTTGAGACGGATCTCTTATTTGGATCATCCATGAAAAAGTATTACTATTTATGCTAAGAGTATTACTTTTTATTGTGAATATCGGTAGAATTGATCCGTCTCACAGATAAATATTCGTGAAACCGTCTCACAAGAGACCTACTCTATTGTTCTCTTCAATTTATTTAATCTATGTCAACATTAATTTTATAGCTTATGTTTTGATTCAGAACTTCGTCCAGAAGAATATTGAAGATCGAAAAAGAAAATCAAAATAATTTTACATTGAACTTTTCGATCTATTGTACATGTAATTGTTTCCGAATCAATTATTCTTTGTGGTGAAATAATTTTTTTTAAAAAAAAAACCAAAAAAAAAAAAGTTCATTTATTAATATTCGAAGTGTAATTGGAGATCGTGTTGACATTTTCGAAAGTCAGAAC
The DNA here is from genome assembly GCF_012295235.1 of Primulina huaijiensis. Taxonomy (NCBI): domain Eukaryota; kingdom Viridiplantae; phylum Streptophyta; class Magnoliopsida; order Lamiales; family Gesneriaceae; genus Primulina; species Primulina huaijiensis. Next base: position 16,972,928 of record NC_133319.1, read on the forward strand.
TATTTTTATAAAAAGATTGTGTTTAAACAAATGAACAAAAAACACATAATTATTTGTAATTATATTCAAAATTAGTGTTAATTTCCTTTGTTGATAACTCTAATTTTGAGACAATTTCATGTACAAGAATATATAATATAAACGTATATATGTTTAAAATAACATATATTGCCCTTAATATTTTCATATATCCTTCATTAAATTTGTCCAAATCAAATCAATAATTTGGAAACTATTTATACAATAATCTTGAAAACCCAAACCAAATCAGGAAAAGGTCCGATCACGTTGTTCTTTGTTGAAGGGAATGATGGAAAAGAATTCGTGGTAAGCATGCACTTCATTAATTAAGCACCACACGATACATATTTTACATGGATATCACCTAAATAATTCAACGCAGCTTTAATGGCAAAAACTTGTGTGAGACGGTCTCACGGATCGTATTTTGTGATACAGATCTCTTATTTGGATCATCCATGAAAAAGTATTACTTTTTATGCTAAAAATATTACTTTTTATTGTGAATATCGGTAGGGTTGACCCGTCTCACATATAAATATTTGTGAGACCGTCTCACAAGAGACCTACTCAGCTTTAATTATCAAAATGTAACAAAGATTTGTAACATTAGTTACNATATATCCAGTCATGAGCTTGATTCTTTGTTCTTGACTCTGGCTTTTGGTCGTCTCCAACGAGGAAAATTAAAGTAGCCGGCAATCTTAAAATAATTACGGGGACAGGTTTCGTGAATAAATCAAAATTTACCCATTTTGGGAATATTATAGAATAACTAATTTAAAATATTTTTTGATGAAATTGTTGTCTTTCCCCTTTTTCTTGAATATCATTCTCCTAATATTTTTGGATTTATTTTGTTATTCCTCCCCTATCCCCGTTTGGAATAAAAATGGTTTTCGAATCATTTTTTAAGCATCCTGCCACTTCTGGGCAACAACCTATTCGGTCAATACTGATTACTGCATCAATACTAACAAATAACAATTGAATTAATCTTTAAATTATATGTGGTGATTGATATGTGATGCAACAAAATAAAAAATTAATCAAGATTATGTTTCGTGTTCCAAATATTTTTGCTAATCAAAGCAAGAAATTTTTTTTTCCCTATTAGTGAATTAAGTCATTTTTTTAACTGTTCTTGTTACAATTAGGTTTAGAATGCTAAAAACAAAAATATTATTGTTTTCAAACAAGAAAATTTGTACTGAAGTACAAGCAGATGAGAACGTATATAAAAATGTAAAACATGATCCAAATTGCATGCCCACCAACCAATGAATCCAAAAGTGCAAGTTTTGCACTTAATTTGTGATAAGATTCCAATTGAATTTTTCTAGCTTATGGCAAAATAATGTGTGATTTTGTTTATGTTTATGTTTGCAAGATATTAAATTGTGCAGGTACAATGCACTAGGTACCCTAGCGCCCAACAGTAGGCGCATAAGCAGCTGCCATTGTAAAACAAGTTCAAAACCCGTGAGCCAGACGCCTCAGCACTGGACTAATGGTGCCTAAGAGCTGATAGAGGTCGTATTTACTTTATCTTAGTGCATCGTGTGAGTCTTAGTTTGCATCATTTTGTTTGCATTAAGTCTGAATTTTGTTCATTTTATCTTAAATTATTACATATGATCACCGCTCACTGAGTTGTACGAATGTACAGGAGAATGACGGAAAAAAGAAAATTCTACTGGAAATGATGCTAAGGACAAAGCACCTCGCGCTAGGTCGGTAACTCTCGACCGAACCTGCACGAGCACAGCAAAAATATGTTGTTCGGATGAAGATCTCGCGCTAGGGCGGTAATTCTCGACCGCCCCAGCACATGCAGAAGCCAAGGAAGGAGTTTGAGCAGAAGACCTGACGCTAGGGCGGTATTTCTCGACGCCCCAGCGATAGCGCCCCAGCGCGAGAGGCTGAAGAATCAACAGAAGGCCTCGCGCTAGGGCGGTAATTCTCGACCGCCCTAGCGCGAGATGCATGAGAGACACCCAAAGTTACAGAAGACCTCTCGCGCTAGGGCAGTATTTCTTGCCCGTCCAGCATGAGTAAACAAGGAAATTTTTCTATTTGACTTGTTTTCAACTTGGAAGATGGGAGGCTGCACAAAAGAACTGTAGGGGACGAAAAAAGACACTTTTCTGCAGCCAAAAAGTTTGGAAGAGAGAAAAGAAAGCTTGGAGTGAATAAATTGAAGATTTCCGAGCACTGTTCTTCTCGTTTTCGTCGAGTCTAGTATTTTTAGCTTAGAACTTATCGTTTAAACATTGTGTTACTTATTTTTATCATGAATTCTAGTAGATAACTTTCATATTTGTTGGAATTTAAGGGGATCCTACCTCGAAACTGTGTTTAGTTAATTTATTTCTCGACTTTTGATTTATTCTTGATTGTGCTATTATTTTATTGCATTATTAAAGCGTAGATAACTTTTATAACAATCTTATATTTCAAGTGAGTTCGAGAGAATAGCTTTCGATAGGAACGAGTAACATAGTCCGTGGATTTATAATTTGCATAGAGATATGAAATTTGATACACGTCGATAGTCACAAGCCAGTTGGTCGAAAGCTAGGGGATTTCATAGAACGACATGCAATTTACTTTTGATAAATAATTAAAGAGATTTAATTTCTTCACTGTGTTGAATTAGTTTGGCATAACTCGAGAGGGCGTGTTCAATTGATTAGGAAATCTTGTCGAAAGCGTGGATCATTGTCGGATCGAATAAATTAAATTAGGAGGGGTATGTGAACCGAGATTCCCAAAAATTCATTTCTAATTGAAACTTTAATCAATCATTTTAGCTATTCATTTCATCATTTACTCCGTGAATCATTTCGTTGAGTTGTTATTTAATCATCGTAGTAATAAGCAATCATTCAAATTATCGTTGCTAAAGGTTTAATAATTGGGAATAATAATCGTGAAATACAGTCTCTGGAAGAACGATACTCGTACTCTTGTACGCTATATTATTACTTGACATCGTGCACTTGCGATTATATCGAGCTTGAATTTTATTTATTTTTACCGATGATTTTACAGTGAAAGTTTTGCTCAATCAAGTTTTTGGCGCCGTTGTCGAGAACTGTTAATCTACAATTTTATTCTTAGTTATTTGCATTTTCTTTATTTTGTTTTATTTGAGTTGACACCTTCAATTTATTTGCAAATATCCCTTTGGGTGCATGCCAAGGTCTCTAGAATCTGAACTAGAGATATTTGATCCCGAGATTGAAAGAACCCTCCACAGATGAAGACAACAACAGACTCTTAGAGACATGATGAATAAGAACGAATGTGAAGAAGAGTATCACGAAGATCTAAGAGTCGAAGAGCCAAGGCGCATATCCATGTTGGAGTACGCACAATCTTCGCTTGATTGAGCACGTCCAAGCATAGTGCGACTAACCGTCCGGGCGAACCAATCTGAGATCAAACCAGCCATAATTCAAATGATCCAGCAAACTGTCCAATTTGGGAAAAATGCGCTAGATGACCCAAACACTCACATTGCATACTTTCTAGAAATTTACAATACTTTTAAATTTAATGGTGTTTCCGATGATGCTGTTAGATTGCGTTTATTTCCTTTCTCTTTGCGTGACAAAGCTAAAGCCTGGTTGAATTGTTTGCCTTTAGGTTCAATCACGACTTGAGAAGACACGGACAAAGCATTCCTCATGAAATATTTCCTCCATCAAAAACCATAAAGTTGTGAGCGGACATAACCTGAAACGTCTACTACTTCAAAAAAATTCTTACAAGTTCATTTTCGAAAATTCATAAATTATTCATGCATGCAACCTCGCTAAAATTTTCACCTTTCAAAAGTAATAGTAATCATATACCGGATGAAAATACTGCAGTTTAAAAATAAACAAACATGAACGAATAAAAATCCTGATAACTAATAACGTAATAAAATGAATGAGTAAAAATATTCATGTCCACTCCTATCTCAAATCATGGTGTGCGAAAAATATATGGTCCTCGGGTTCACGTGCGCACATCCAGCCCCGCCTAATCAGACTTCGGCGCCTCCAGCCTCCTCATAAATATGCTCACCTGCAACATTCATGCCTTGTGAGTCTAAAGACTCAACACACCTGTAACGTTAATAGCAAGTACATATACATAACATGCAACAGTGAAAAGTACCATACTATAAATACATTTCATGAACTTGAAAAGAAGCATGAACTTAAACATTAAACATTTCATATCATGGCATAGCGTGACAAAAACATCTCATCATATCATCATATACATATTCATTTTCCTTAATCGAATTCAGTTCGTTAGTTGTGACTTTCGTATCAGCTATATTTGATGGATCAATCTACATATAACCGTGGTACCCGGTGGCGGGGACATCAGCGACAGTATTACCCATCCACTGAGCTTTGGCCTTACAGCTCATCGTATACATATATCGTCAGGCACAACAAACTCTCATCCTTCAAAAATATCATCATTTTTATCACTTATAAAAACATGTATATACGTAATTTTCCTTAAAACCAAGCATGCAACGTATTTTTCATATTTATCAAAAAAGTCATATACGTGATACGTAAACATTTAAAAACATGATAACTTTTTTATCAGGGCCCTGCCAGGACTAAAAACTCGACCCGGGTGCAAAATGACCACTTTGCCCTGGAAACCCTAATTGACCATTTTACCCCTAGACCTCAAAATTTCGACCCTAAGCCTACCAATTTTTATTTCCATTTAAGGCAATGAAGCAAGTAGACACTCTTAGATAATCATCATTCCATTTTACCTTATATGTATTTTGTTCTCTATGACCAGTTAGCATCATGTTACCTGCAGCAGTTTTAACGGTGCATATATGTTTATGAAATTCAATGGTGTAACCATTGTCACATAGTAGGCTTATGTTGATCAGGTTATAGCACATGTTTTCTACTAGAAAAACATCTTTGATAATGATCTTGCCATATATAATTTTATCTTTTCCTACAGCTTGACCTTCAGAGTTATCACCAAAGGTGATCGTTGGTCCTTTGTGGTTGACAACTTCTGATAAAAGACTTTTGTTCCCTGTCATGTGTCTGAAATAACCGTTGTTCATGAACTAGATAGATTTTTCCAAGTTCTGTTTATTTAGTACCTGAAATCACTGAGATGAGAAATCGATACCCTTTTCTATTTGGGTCTTGAGCTGATTAGACCTTTAGTAATCCACACTTGAATTATCCTAAAGGACTTTCCATGGTGTGTCCCAAGGTTAATGCAGTTAAGTGCATAATCAGGTGGTGTATGTAGTGTTCTTTCTTTTTTAGTATGTTTTCTTGGTCGTCTGTCATTGTCACTCACTTTGTACCTCTTTTGAATAGGTCGGTTATTGTGGTAGCGGTTATGTCTTGTTTTTTAGTAATATCCGGTTGATTTTGTCTTTCTACGGGACCAATCTGAACCGCTGTGAACGGTTGGATTTGGCCTGCATTTAAGCCATGATAGGTTGGATTTAGTACTCTCAACTTCGACATATCCTAAACCACGTCGCCTTCCATTGTTCTCAAGATTTACATTCTGAGTGCCTTGGACTTCAGGCTTGTCATGTTCATAAATCGTACTAGATCTGACAAATTTAATTGATTTTAAATTGTCTTTCTCTAGTAACGGTTGAGTTGATGCTTCTGAAGTACTACATTCATTGATACTATAACCTAGCCCGGTTCTCTCTCCGGCTGGTTTTTGCATCTCATGCATCTTATTAAGAGAGGCAGATGACTTTTTCCACGATTTGACTACATTCAACACCCGCTTGTTCTCTTTTAGCGTATCATGGAATAATCTTCGCAGATCATCATTCTCAGCCGCTAACAGACTTAACTTTACACTTAAATTGTCAACCTCCTTTTGCTGTGAGCAGTCAAAGAGAGTCAACTTGTTTTTCTGCTTTGGCTTCATTGAATTTCAGCGAAAGTCCTTTGAACTCATTTACCATATTGTGAAGTGTCGTGACCAGGTCTTCTCACGTGAATTCAATAGAATCAAAATCAAATACCATTTCATTTGGTGGATTCTGACTCTTCATCAGTCATGAGACATTTCACCATCTCATCTTCACTTTCACTTGTAGATTCTTCAGAGTTGGATTTTTCTGAATCTGAGTTAGCCCATTTGCTTTTGTCCTCTTCTGCTACTAGAACCTCCATACGAATTTTCCAATCGTCATAATCTTCTTTTGAAAACATAGGGATTTTGTTGAAAGATTCCATGAGTAATTTTTGGGTATCGATGTTTGAGAAGACCCTACTCTGATACCATGTGTTGGGATCGGGAAAGAGTTTAGAGGGGGTGAATGAACTCTTTAAAATTTTGCTTTTTAAAACTGGTTTTCAACCGTTTTGAAGCGGTTGAAAATTCTTCTCAAACTTGTTAGAAATATGAACCATTGTAAAGTACGGAAAAACGATTCAAGATTTCTAATGATAGCTTAACACTTATTGGCAAACTTATCAACAGATATAGTGAAAGGTAAGTGCTTGCAAGAAGTAAACGCATAAGGTTTTTATGGATGTTCGGAGATAAAAAATCATACGTCACCCCTTCTTCCTCTTCAGGAAGGCCACTAAAAGACTTTGGCTTTACAAAAACTCTATGCAACAGCCCACTCCAATCAGGACTTATCACACTGCCTGTTTTGGAACTCTTAGTGATCACTTTACAATTCTGGATTTTAAGAACACTCGATTCACCAGACACAACAACTTAATCAAATAACCGAAAGGTTACTGATATAAATAAAAAAAATTGATTTTGGTAGCACAAAGATGATCATGAATGATCAGATATCTTTTTGTTCAGTGCGTGCTACTGAGCGATGAAGTATGTAGACTTTTGAGTGCCCTCTGAATATTTAAAGTATGCAAACTTGTGATAATTTCATTGTTGTGAATTTGATAATGTATCGCGTGTCGTGCTTGCACACTTCCTTCTTTGTTAATATAGGTGATCATTCCAACGGTCGGAAGGATTGAGTAACATTAACTTGTGATAGAGAGAAGCTTGAGTCACTATCAGCTGCAACCGCATTTAATGTTCTTCAGATGTCCATTAAATGTTCTCTTTGCTTGTATTGCCTTGAGTCCCGTTCTTTGAAGAGTTGCTGCAGAGTTACCGTTTATGGCAACTACTTTTATCCTCAGACTTTGTAAGATAAATGATCTTTTCTTTCTGGGGTAGTGATATAAATGCATATCATTCTCGGGACTGATGTAGGAACAAGTTATTTTAGAGGCGGTGCAAACTATTGAACGACCTGAACGGGTCAGAGAATGTTTTTCATTAAGTAGGCAATAACCCTCTTTAATGATGTCTTCGAATCAGCCGGTTGAGAGTCTTCTGTTACTCTAAGCGGTTGACTAATCAACGATCTGAAGATCAATCAGTCGGGCTTCTTTAGTTTATCCTTTGTTCAAGTGGTTGGGCTCTTTTTGCTTTAGCTGACTGAAAAGCAGTCTGGTTGGTAAGTAAGGCGGTTGAACTGATACTTGTTACACAGAAGATATGCAGCTGTTTCCTGAAATAATGAAGTGCTATTTGATTTTGTCGATCACCAAAACTTTTAAGTAATAATTTCTTAACAAATTTTGATAAATAAATAAAATTCTCTTTGTACATTCGTACCACAATAATTTTGAAGAGGAAGTTGTGTTATTTAATTAAGGACATTTTTTATATTTTATTAAATAGTTAGTATGAAAATCATTTATTTAGCAAATATAATAATTATAATTTTAAAAAACATTCAACTTTTCGATTATATTTTCAAACACAATGCATTTTTTTATTTTTCTCTCTTTCAAAGTCTATAAATTTATTCATTTTCTAAAAGAATAACATGTGGCAAACTTTACATGATACCACTCAAATTATTATTATGACTCATACTTATTTTTAACATAGATAAGATGCTTAAGCAACTTAAAAATTCTAGAAAATATCTAAAACGAAAGTTAAAGATTGCACGAAAATGAAGTAAATGAGTGAGAATAAAGCCAACAATTTACAACAGTGTTAACCTATGCTGAATGCTGAAATCCCCTAACCAATCTATCAATCTGCCCGTGTGAAGAATTGAGGAATTACTACACACACACATACGTAGCTTTTTGGGTCAGCAATCTATTATTACAGTGTTTCAAGTGATGACGCCATTCCCAAATCTTTGCATGAATTAAGACAATGCACAAATTGGTTTCATAGTGTACATTCATTCAAGGCAATAAAAGAATCACCAACACCCTTCTTTCGCCATTTTAAGAAACTTGCAAAGCGTGATGTTCGGAAGTTCGTTGGTACTAGATTGTTTTTTTCTTATTTCTGTCATCTTCGAGGGTTGAGTGCCCTGGGATCGGGTGTGGGTGGACGACACCAAGTTGTAGAACTGTTGAGAATGGAAGCATTTTTGTCAGAAAATTCGAGAAATAAATATATGGAAATTTTAGTTTCCCTGGTTTTCATGATGTGCTATTCTAAGTAACCTCTGAAAACGTGGAAATATCGCATTTGAACGTATACCTCGCAAACGCCATGTAGTAGTAACCGATGGAAAGGATCTTGTACATGTAGAACAAGAACATCTCCTTTCTCACTCTCTTTAACAAACGTGCGTAGGCACCCCTGAACGGAAAAAAAAATTATTTATATAGTGACTTGGGGAGAGATGATAAGGTACTGTTTGCAAATGATTTAAAAAAAATGATCATGGACTTCTTTTTTTAGTAGAGTTGCACAAATTTTTAAAGAAAAAATTAATTATCACTTTTTTTAAACATTTACAAACACCACCTAGGAACTACAGCCATGAAAACCAGAAAAACAGGTTCCCGGAACAAGACAAGACTTCAACATGCACCTTTCAATAATGCTAAAAATAGAACCAATGAAACATGTGGATTGTAGAATCAAAATTCATTTTATGTCACAACGTGGGCAATATTCCAGCATTTAACTAGAGCAACAATAATGAGAGGGGAGGCGGGGAATAAATGCTATCCCATAAATCTCAAAATACCTCATATCCATTGATCACTTCCGAAAGAAAAGAGCGGCGAAGAGCCTCTCTAGTTCTACAATCTATCCTGTGCCAGGCAGTCATCACAGCAACTTTATCTGCATCTATATGACCTCTACGCTTTGACGATGAACAGCCAAGGGATTCTATTAGAGATGCCTATCAAAAAAAGAAAAAACAAGAACTAAAAGCAACATATAACTCATAAATGGAAAGAGAAGAACAGATCTAACGAGTAGAAATGAAGAACTAGAAAGCATAAAAAGTAAAATGCTGGATGATATGTTTTTTAGAAGATTGAAGTGGAATCCATGCATTATATGCTAAGGAAATGACTTTAACAATATATCTACAAGTGCCACTTAAAAAAAGTACTAATCAAATCATTTCATCTATCCATTTCAAAATACAATGTATGTATATGATTTGATAAGGTAAATAGACCAGAGAACCTCCTTATCCATATCTATATTTCTGAAATTGTCCCACTCCCGAGCATTTGTCATGGAAAAAGGTGAAGGTGGCACATCGTCCCCTGCAAACCCAGATAAATAAGATATCAAGTTCACCCATGTCAAATATGTTAAAAGGCAGGATATTCGGTCCTTGCCATTGTGTCTCGATGTTCAAGTTCAACTTTCTAATAATTACACATTTCTTTCGAATTTAATAAATGACTGACACACAGCGGTGGAAAAAGGGAGGAAAGTATATACAGAGCCGTTCATACAAATATAAGCAAATCTAAACTGCTTTTTTTAAATAATACACTCACCCCAAGGTGGTGGAGCAAACAATCCCCTAATTTCCTCTGCATTTAGCCGAGGAACAAGCTCCATCAACAACCGATCGTTTAACCATCTGCGAGATCTTCGGTTGCTGACCTGCTTGCAGATGATTATGACATCAGTTCACCAAGTCTGATGTTCAATTCAACTGCATTTGTGTAGGACTAAAGCCGAACAAAGACAACGAACTAAATTGCAATCTTTTAAAGCAAAAAAACCTTTCAAATTCATGGGTACTCCATCCAATTTTGCATCAGTTCCACTAAACTCTTAAGTCAATAAATTTACTAAACTGGTAACATGGTTTGGCACTTTCAGAATGGCGCCAACTCCAACCCACATAGTTAGAAAGATAAAGAAAAATTTCCAACATGAAACCCAGATATCATTTCCAACATAATAAAGAACGAATATTTGAAAATGAACAGCGAGTTAAAAATTATTACTTTCCCAGCCAAGCTTTCAAGAAACTCAATCTTTCTCTCAATCTCCATCCCCCGAGATTTTACATTCCCATCTGCAACCAATTCATATGCTTACAAATACACAAATAGGAAGAAAATCCATTCATCAAGATTATGTAGAGAGTGTAAAATGATACGGGCCTCTAAGATTTACAGTCTACGGCCAAAATGAAACCATGAATACACAGACAAACAAGAAAAAGGATCTCACCTTCTGGGTCAAAAAGGGCTGAATACATGAGAAGATCTTCCTCAGTCTGCAAAATATCAAGGGTTTTCATGATTACAGATGACCAATCAAGAAAAGAATTCGTCGTCTTCAATTGATCCGGTTTCTTCTGGAGTTGGGGTAGCTAGAAATACTCCGCGGAATAGCTTAAATGATGACCAAACACGGCATTTGAATAAGGAATATTCCCTACCAATTACTAAATAAAGAATGTCTTACGGCCCAATGGGCCTGAAAAATCGTCGACCCAAAATAAAACTTATAGCTTTAAACTTTTACCCAAAATATGCGCTTGATTCAAATAATGAATTCTTTAATTATAAATAAAGTAATTTTATCGTATACCGTGGGGTTTGGTTTGTTGAGTCAATATAATGATCGCTGAATTGCTATTGAAACGTCCATTATTTTTTAAAATTAAAATCTTACTAATTTTTTTATATATAAAATTCGAAACATTCATACCAAATTGACTCCACATTTAAAAACCTTAAATACATAAAAATCCATAAATCGTCAACCACCAAAATCATCAACATTTAAAAACAATTTGAAATTGAACTTCAAAATAAAGTATAAATCTCTAGATAGAAAATCCTCAAAATATTTTCGTAAAACTTTAAATACTAATATGTACAGAAAATAAATGTCCCTCGGGAGTATACTGTCTGACTCGATTCACTCAAACGTCAGCGCCTCCCTCAATCTCATCCTCACTTGCAACCATCAAAACCTAGTGAGTCTAATGACCCAGTACATTCTAACATTGAGTAAAAAATAATACATATACAGGCACATGCACAAAAATTATACTTTTATTTAAAATAGCTATCATAAATTTGAAAGCATAAATAAATCATAAATCATTAAATCGTAAAGTTTTCCATCATCGTGTATTATTTTTGGGTGAAGTTTGATCCTTGAAAGTGACTAGCTGTAATCGTATCGTCAAGTGGTCGACTGATCAATCTTAGCTCACTATTGAGCATGGGGACGGGCATGAAGACTCGTCGTAAGTGGAAATACAATCGTCGGGCTCCCTCTGGGCCATTTCTCTCACCATATTCCCAATAATGTCATATCAGATCATGTTTGTCACAGTCAATTCAAATCCTTCAAAATATTTTCTTTCCTTTTATTCATAAAATATTGTGTCTTTCCAAATTCGTAAAATAGTATTTTACACGCAAAATCTAATAGCTTTACCATAAATCATAAAATTCTATTTTTCATCATAAACTTTTTTAAATATCATTTAGCATGTATTATGATTCTTTGGGGCACTGCCAAGCCTTTCGTACTACCCGAGACGCAAAATGACCATTTTACCCCTGGATTCCAAAATTCCCGACTTTGACTTTATCTTACCTTTATTTACTCGAGCATATCCCATAGTATCAGATAAGCTTAAATTTGACTTCTAATATTCTTCTTAGACGTAAACACGAGCATTTCGAATGACTAAACCATGAAGCGTTTTTAACCCGAATAAATTCAAAACTTAATATTTTCTTCCCAAATTTTAAATATAAACTTTTCATCCCTAAACTTAACATGACACCTTAAAATACACACATAAACATTTATTAGACGTAAAATTAAGCTCCTCAACTAATTTCCCAATTCGTTTTAAAACTTAACTGTATGTCCCTGTTTTAACCTGTATTGACTCAAAACTTAACCAAACTTGAATCGTAGCCTATTAACACCTAACCATACCTTATACAATCCAATTCAAGCCATTTAAGACCCTTGATCAAGCCTAGGAACCTTCTGAAATTTTCTGTACATAAAAACCTAACCCTAGTTTGTTCGGACTCTAGCTTGCCTCGACTCCAGCCCTTAACCACCATATCCAGAACTTAGTTGACCATCCTAGGAATATGATCGAACCCTAGACAAGCTACTGGAACAGCCTCTACAGCCCTTGAACGAGGACGGCCCCTTAACCCATGACCTAAGCCTTACGCGCGTCTAGCTTCCCCTATAGCCCTAGGCCTTGCACCAACCTTCTTCCAAGCCATCTAGGACCCTGACCCAGCCCCCTTAGGACCCCTGGACGTTCCCTAACAGCAGCTAAGAGCCGTGTCCTTCTAGGAACCCTAGACGAAAACCCTAGCCCATAGAAACTCAAATTTTCGTTCATATTGCTACCATGTCTTGTACAGCCCTTAAACATGCATCTATGGACCCTTAAACACATTGAAATTCATCCCTTCTCATAGCCCTACCATGGCAGCCCATTTGTGCATCATAAGCAAAAGTTTTTAAAGATGAAAACTCTAGTTTTATCATGTTTATGTCATAAAAACGAAAATAAAAAGAGGGTTTCATATTATTTATCCAAAAATGATTAAACAAACATAAGATGGTTTGAAAGGTGTAAAAAGAAAGTTTAGAAACATGCATTTGCTTTTAAAACGCTCGAAATACGAATACCAAAACTGTGGAATGTCGGTGATGAATGGATGACGATTTCTAATTTTTTTCTACCCTTTTTTCTTTTCAGAACCCCACAAAAAACCCACCTTGGGATGTAAGGGAGTCGGTTGATCATTGTTGGAAGGAAGAACGAGGAAGAAAATCGAAGAACGAAGGAGAAAAAATCGAAATCCTCCCTTGACTTGCAGAAGAAACGACCATTGTTCCTCTCACTTTCCGACAAATGTGTGCGTGTAGATGTTTAGGGTGTGTGTGTTTAGGTTTAGGTTTAGGTTTAAATGAATAAAAAAACAAAAAGACATCTTAATTCTTTAATTAATAAGCTTAATTAACACTGTTTTTAATTAATAAATTAGATCCATTAAGATTAATAAAATCATTAGGCTTAAATTAAAAATGTTTAAAAATACTTATTTCCAAAAAACCCCTTATAAGATACATAAAATTCTTTGCTTCATCTAATTAATTTAAATTCGACCTTAAAAATACAATAATTCTTAAAATATTTAAAATAAATATTTTCTCAACTAAAAATAAAAATTTATCTTTTAAATCTTTAACATCTCAATTGTCTCTGGTCCTTCGTCCCCGACCAACCACCGATATTCGTTTGAAAATCTTTAAATTATGAAATCATGCAAAATTACACAATTAATCATTTAGTCACTCAAAATATGATGGATCGGTTCTAACACCAGCAAGGGTGTTTCAAACACAATACACTCAATGAGCTGCAATAGCTCGTGTTCTAAGAATATAAACAACACCGATGAATTAAATCGAGTTTGGTTTTAAATCAAGTGGAATATACTCGAAATAATCATTCGTTAAGAAAGCTGATCAGTTTCAAGTTTTTAACTTGTATGAACTGAATAACTGAAATAAAAGGGATCAGTTCGAGCTTGTATCAGTTCAGTTATTGTGAGAACTGAACTGATGTCAGCTGAACTGATCAAATCAGTTTTAAAACAATGGTTAAACAGTTAGGAACACAAGATATGTTTATGGATGTTTGGAGACTTCAACTGCTCATACATCACCCTTTCTACCTCAAGGGTAGGATACACTAACAGACTGAAGGCCGCACCTCTCAGTCAGCACATTGTTTAACTCTCACATACAAAGACTACATACACAAGTTTAACGTCTTTGTGCGAAGACCACATACACAAGTTTAATTTCTTAGTGCGAAGACTCACTCAGCTTCTCAATAATCTCAATTCTCTGTGTATTTGTGAGTGATTGTGTGTGCGTGTGTTAACATACCTCTTTATTGCGACATGCCTTTAGCAAATCCTCTGCTTGCTCTCGTATGACTTCATCTTTTTCTGGTCCAAAGTGTCTCTTTTTCTGTACCACAAGTTAGGCATCATCCAATACATTCAGTCGACGCTCCATAACTTCTGGTCGGACACACTTGAGATCGGAATCTGACCATGCAAAGACATTCTTGTTCTTCTTCAGGCATTTGATCAATCGCTCTTTTAGTGGCTCGACAGGGTTTTTGCGACTCTGACCTCACCAGATGGGGCGGATATAACTTCCCTTTCACATTCTTCTTCAGTAGTCAGTTGGACAGTCTCCCCAATCAGATTTAGGTGATCGTGCCCTCGTGGTTTTTGGAAGGCTCGGCTGCTCGGTCCTGCTGTATTTGTTCCACTCTGACTTCTTTAAAATAATATTTCCAATCTACTTTCTAATTACCTCAGGCTTCTCCCACTACTCTTTTGGGTAATAACTCTATCTAAAGCCTAGGCTACGGCCATAAAAGTAGCCATAGCAGGTCTTCTGAGTATAACATTATAAGCAAAAGAAGCTTCCACAATAGTGAAACTTACAATCAGTGTTTTCATTGTATCACTTTCACCCAAATATAGAGGTAAATTTATCATTCCAACTGGGTTTACGATGTGTCCCGTGAATCCGAACAGAGCAGTGACCATGGTCTCCACTGTATATTCACCCAAATCCATTTGATCCATAGACTTTTTAAATAGTATGTTTACCGAACTGGCAGATCCTCAAATATCTGTGCCACTTCATAATTGGCTATCATTGCTAAGATAAATAACATATCATTGTGCGCGCCGGACACCCTGCACATATCATCAGGCCCAAATGATATCACCCACTCAGTTCAGACCTTTATGTCATTGATCTCAAAATTCTCCATCTTCCGACTTGTAGACTTCCTTGCCCTATTGGAGTACCCATCAGTAGGTCCTCAACAGATCATATTCATCACACATCGGGGATGAGGTTGAGCTCGGGGCGGTGCCCTAGGGTTGTTCGGGCAAGGTCTTGGAGACCCCCTCCTGCAGGGTTCGAGAGTTCTTCTCCAGTTATTTTGGTTATTTTCTTCCTGAGCGTGCTTAAGAGGCCCTTTAAATTCTTCTGTGCGGTCGAATATAGCTTCATTCTTGCGTCTTGCTGAATAACTTGCTCAATTTATTGAGCTTAATGCATGCATTCATCAATATTATGACCCTAGTAATTATGGAAATCGTAGTACCTGTCCGAAAGAGATCCTTGGGATCCTTTGTCACTTCCTCATGGATTCTAAATAAGGTGCATTTGCTCACAATTTCAAGAGCCCGGGTTTTATTCATCTTCAGTGTTGTACATGCGGCAAACTTTCCGATCAGGGTAGTTGGGTTAGCTCGAGCAGAGCACATTGGTAAATTGTCTTCTCAGGCTTCTCTTTGTACTCTAGATCAGTCTCGTTTGGATTCATCGACCCAAGTCGACTGTGTTTCTTCCATATTTACGTACTTTTTCGAATTTCTTAGTAAGTTCTCAAAATTAGTAGATGGTTTCTTTACTAGAGAATTAAAGACATCTCCTAGTCTTAGGCCCTAAATGAAGGTTCTAACTAACAGATCTGAAGTGGCGAAGGGGACTTTCACCACCTTCACGTAGAACTTTTGTACATAAGAACACA
Source organism: Primulina huaijiensis (assembly GCF_012295235.1). Classification (NCBI taxonomy): domain Eukaryota; kingdom Viridiplantae; phylum Streptophyta; class Magnoliopsida; order Lamiales; family Gesneriaceae; genus Primulina; species Primulina huaijiensis. The sequence goes on from NC_133319.1 coordinate 16,988,877, forward strand.
AACTTTCCTGTTCATGTTGTTTAATGTCGAACAAGCTCAAAGTTGTCAGTGGCCGATTCTTACTGCTTGCGAATCTTTGCTAAAATCTTGAAATGTTATGATACTCCCTGGCTCAATCAGATTGAACAATTGTTGTGCTGCCTCTGCTTGGGTGTTTAGAAAGGCCCAACACTTGATGGGGTTGGCATACTGGTATAGCATATCAGTGTTCTCTAATAAAGAGAGATACTCATATGTATTTCCCTTCCCATTATATTCACCGATATTGGGAAACCTAAAGTGCTGAGGGAGCTCGACTACTAGGACTTCCGCTGCGAAATGGACATCATGGGGCTACAGAGGAAAAGAGCCCGTCTGAGTTTCGTCCAGACACTGCACCTCTTCCTGTAGTCCTCTCATCTTTTCAGTAACTCCATCTCCTGATTTTATTGATCTTTATTCTCTCAAACCTGATTTTGGTTGATGCTTCCCTAGTTTTCTTTTTCTGATTTCTTCCACGGCTTAGACATCTTTCTCTTTCTCTAACTATCTTATCTCTGTCTTTCAAGTTCCCACAATCGACACAAATTGATGATACCAAAAATTGTACCTAGGGTTCGGTATGGTAAGTTAATATAATCCACGATGAATTTATGTAAACCAATCCGAATTGCAGTGCTGATAGTGGCCGAGCAGAATGAGGATATGAATCTGCAGAGACGAACAAAAGTTAGAGGGCAACGAAAGTTTTTCTGATATAACCCCCTCCGATACTTAAATCAGCACTGAGACCAAACTTAAGAGTGCGAGATATAAGTAGTGTTTGTGATAGCAATGAGTAAAAGTGTAAAACCATGAGAAATATATTATATTTATAGAGTTATTAAGAGCTGGATACGTTATGGGAGAAGAACTTTTAGCATGACAATTCGGTGAAATACCATATTCATAGCTAGATTTGTATGATCAATCAATATCTTTAACAGATTATGAATATAAAATGTATTAGCATAGTTTTCCTTTGTTGGAGACTTGATCAGGTATTTTGCATAAATAGAACTGTATTTACGCCACCATCATTAATTGGGCTCGGCTTGGATTATCATGCATTGCGCTCGGCTACATGGGTGATTGCATCTCGAGTGTGAGTCTTGTCCTAGTGGATAAGAGACCGAACTCCATATAGATCGTTTCAAACTCGGTTTTCGACCTTAAATGTAATAATAATATACTATTTATTTCTATAAATGGGCTCATGTAATAAGTTATTTGGGTCGAACTCTGGGCGAATCGGGTCGGGTTAGCTATGCAATACGTCAATATTTTTAGGAAAAATAATTGGAAGATTTATTTGGTTATTTAAATCTAGGTGAGTTTTCCTACAACATAACATATAATAATAATTAAATACATTGTCTCTTCACGTGTCTAAAAATATCATACAAAAAATTGTTATAAAAATTATTCAAAGTACCCAATAAATCATAGTTCAATTTTATGCATACTAGTAATGCCTCATGTCGAGATGTTTAATTAGTAACAACAAAAAGACAATTTGCTTATTAATTCCATATATATATATGCATTGAAGTCAAAGCTTTAATTTGTTCATTAGTTTCCTATTGATTTCCAGGAAGGTTTCCAGAGTAATCAAATCAGGACCGATTATATATTCAGAATTAATAATCCAAAGAAAATAATTTCTGGGTAATTAAGGGAACGTACATTACATTAGTTTTCCTTCTAAACAAATAATTTAATAAAAGAGTCGATTAATAAAAATTAAAAATAAAAGAAAAATAATGAATTCGAAGACGCAAATTAGGATTCAGGCATGAATCAGGCTCGCATGCACGCACTCATTTTGATTCACAACTAAAAGTAACATCACACGTATAGCAACGATGTAACTGTGGACATGCTTCGTCAAGAATGGAGGCAATTGCACCAGCAGGTCACAAACACAGGCATCATCCACTTCCTTTAGCCATCGGCAACACTAAATTTAAGCCGACAACTCCTTCACGGGCCACTCCCTTGAGTGCCTGTGGTCGTGGTGGCGGCGTAATTTGACTCGACGGATGGAGGGGAAGTTGGTGTGTATGCCACCAACGTGCAGGCGTGGATCACTAATGCTAACTGAAATGCGCAAAGTAGCGAAGGGGCGGCCTCGGCAGCCGGTATCGACTTTGGGGGAAGCGGAACCCATTGGCTCTTTGCGTTTGGGTGAAGCATCGTAGAAGAAACAATAGTAATTTGAAATTGGTTGAGGCAGTGTCCATGTTTATGGTCGAAAGTGCCTTAATTGGCTAGCTGGTGTTGAAGAAATGCCTCCCCACTACTTATACAGTTGCTTTCCATTCATAAGATTCTCGTGGTTATGCAATTAGGTAAGTTGAAGGTTGATAAAGAAACTATAGAAGACAAAGAAGCAAATGGCTAGCTTGTGTGATGACTGTTTTATCAGGCTTGGAATGGTTAAGAATGTGCCGTCCATTTTGTGTGACTTGGTTAGATACCGTTGGGTTTTCACATTTTTGTGAGGATTTCGACGATAACAATGTTGGTGTACCGTTTTCTTGTACATAAAGAACAACGGAAGTTTAAAAATTATGTTTTAACAATCAAAATTCTTTTGGGCGTTGTATGATTAAAATCATTCATCGAACGTTCGGATTTGATTTATGTTTGCTTTCATGAACGTTAAACACCAAACAAGTCCGAGATTAACGAAGTTGGTCCTGAGTTGTTCTTTCTTGTAAATCCCTACGAATGATATACTAGAATCATCACCTTCTTCAATCTCTTGAATTAGGTCCGCGATAAAAAACTGAATTACTTGTATAGATCTCACTAAATATCTAAATGAAATTTGCGGTCGACGGTTAATCATCGGAATTTCAAAATTCCGATGGTATGTGGAGGAAAGTGTTTCAGCCTTTGTGAGAGAAGAGAGAGAGAAAAATTTTGGTAGACAAAAACTTGTGTATAATTCAACTATTGATTACACATATATTAAAAAACTCTCATGTATGTATTTTCACTTTTGAAAATACTATGCATAACTAAATTATTATCAACTTTTAATAATAAAATATATACACATACACACAAATATACATATACACACATATGCATTTATTTATTTATACTTTAAATTAAATATTTTTTATTTAATTACTAAATTAATTATTAATCTATTCTAGAATCTTTTAGAATGTTGTATGAAAATTTTGCACTAAGTAATCACTACTACTAATTTGCTATTTAATAAATATATTATAAATTTACTAAATAAATAATTGTGAACTCATTATTAATAACATTGATCGATAATCAAAAAGCATCCATGTTTGATCGATAATCAAACAGCATCCATCTTTCGAAATTTTTTTCCAACGACCCATTTTTAGCAGCTGTTAATTTTGTGAACTTCTTCACTAAAACATAAGTTCCACTCTTCTCACTTAACTAGAGGTTAAGCTAAATTATACAACTCTCATTACATGGAATTATGTAACATCCAAAAAATCAACCCACGTAAATCACATGCATGCAAATGATTTAAATTACTTAATTGTTTTATTTAATTGATTTTAAATGCTTACTTGATGTATATTATACGATTGAAGGTCTAGTTGCATGATTAAGTGATTAGATTGCATGATTTCATGAGAATTGAAGATTTTATCCGAATATTCGATAATAGGCTGGGGAAAAGAGATCGGAGACGACCAAGATAAAATATTTTTCAATAAATATTTTCAAGGCTTATTAATATGATTAAATTTTTTTAAAAATAGTAGAGTCCAAATTATTTTACTAGACGAGCACAATTTTATTCGGGAAACCGGTTTTGGACAAACGAGAGACTTTCAAAGGACCAAAAGTATTATTTTTGAAAATTGATTTTTTATAAACTTTTATTTTTCAATTAAATAGGTGTTATTAGACCTAATTTACTTAAGATTAGGAGGCCCAATTGCTCTTAAACTCGAAGGCCCAAAACCCAAGCCCATCAACATGCAAATTTCAAAATCTATATAAAAAAAATCCTAGGTTTTTGAGCACCATAGCAGCTGAAACACACACACACACACTTCACACACAAGTTTTCGAAAATTTGGAGAGCAAAAATCAAGGAGTTTCTGTCGCTCGTTCGTCCTTCTTCACACTCCACACCAATGATCGTATATTCGAGAGTTCTAAAACGAAAAAGTACGCTTCTAAACTTGTTTGACACAACATTCAAAATCATATTATGCTTGTTTTAATTATTTTTTCATGAAAAATATTGAAGCATGAACTGTTAACGATAGAACAAATATTTTCAAAGTTTTGATGAGTTTACGCTTGTTTGAAAAACGTTATGATTCATAAGAACACGCTGCCAACATGAGGGTTTTAAGGAACGAGAAAAGAGTCGTTAGGGGACAATATGCATGTTGGAACCGATCTTGGCAAGGAAGGCAACAACCTAGGGTTTTCAAGGAGTGGTTGGGCTTCAAGGGCTCGGCTAGGGAGAAACCAAGCCAGGGCTCGACCAGGGACGAGGCAGGGCCTGTACGTGGCTTGGGATAGAGGCTAGGAAGGTCCTTGGAAGGCTGGACTCGACGGCAACAAGAGAACGAGGAGTCTGCAAGCCCTAGGAATCTCATCTGTGCATGTGTGCGGTTGGTCTATTCAAGAGTGTGCACGGCTCGGCTAGGGCAGGCTAGGCTTGTCCAGTAGAGTCTAGGAAAGGTGGCTCGGGGTTGATATTGGGCCTGGTGCAGCCGTGGTCCATGGTGGCTCGGTTTGATGAGGGCCGCGACTTAGGGATCTAAGAGGAGGAGCGCACGGTTGGTCTTGTGGCTAGGGGCTGGTGCACTAGGCTAGACTAGGTCTTGAATGGTCCATGAGGGTCTGGCCAGGGGTAGGTCCAAGTTGCCTCGGTGGTGGCTCGAGGGAATCGACCCGTGGCTTTACATACATAGGCTAGGGTTCAGTTTGAGGCCAGGAAAAGAAGCGGTTCGAACCATGGTCCTCGGGAGTCGATTCATGGTTCACGAGGGTATTTTAGGCATGAAAAGTCTATGTTTAAAGTTAGGGAAGAAAATATTGAGTTTTGAATTAATTCGAGATTTAAACGCTTCAGGTGTTAGTAATTAAGGAATTAAATCAAAAAGGCCGAGTTTACGTCAAATAAAAATATTAGAAGTCAAATTTAAGCCTAAATAATTATTTGAGATAATCTAGAGTCAATAAAAGTGAGAAAAAGTCAAAATCGAGAATTTTTAAATCCAGGGACAAAACAATCAATTTACACCTAGGTAGTACAAAAAGGTTTGACAATGTCCCGAAGAATCATAACGCATGCTAAATGATATTTTAAAACGTTTACGATGAAAATAAGGGATTTTATTAATTATGATAAAGCTGTGCAATTTTTACTGTTAAAATACTATTTTTCGAATGTGGAAATGACACGATATTTTATGATTAAAAAGAAAAGGAAAAATATTTTGAAGGATGTGAATTGATTGTGACAAAAAAGGATATCATATATGATTTTTGGCAATATCGTGAGGGAGAAGGCCCCAGAAAGAGCCCGTTTACGGGAGAAGGCCTTAGAGGGAGCCCAACGATCGTATTTCCATTTACGTCGGTGCTTAGTGCCCGTCTCCATGCGCAATGATGAGCTAAGAATGATCAGTCGACCAAAAGATACAGCTAGTCACTTTCAATGAGCAAACTTCACCCAAAATGACGATTTATGATGCTTACAAATTTATGCTAGCTTATTTTGAATAAAAATATGATTTTTAATGCATGTGCTTGTATATGTATTATTTGCTATTCATGTTTATAACGTGCTGAATCATTAGACTCACTAGGTTTGAATGTTGCAGGTGAGGATGAGATTGAGGGAGGCGCTGAAGCTTGAGTGGATCGAGTTCGACAGTACACTCCCAAGAGACATTATTTTCCGCATAGCTTGATAGTTAAAGTTTTAAAGATTTTGCTAATGGTTTAATTAGAGATTTTCATGCTTTATTTTGAGGTTAGTTTGATCTTGTTAAATATCGATGTAGGTTTTTTGGTTAATTAACGAGTTAGGGATTTTTATACACTTGATATTTCAAATGTTAAATTATTTTGGATGACGGGAATGTTAAGTTATTTTAAATATGAATTTCGAATTTTATGTTTGAAAAAAAAAATATTAGGATTTTAAAGTTTAAAATTAGTGGACGTTTCAAATTAACTTATAAAAACTCTTTTATAAGTAATTTGTTTGATCTCCATAAAACCACAGTTATCAAATTCAATTTCTTGAATTTGATTATCTTAACGGGAACAAAAAATCCAATACTTGTGTGATCTTCAATGGTTCAAAAATGAAGCTTGACGTTGGTTCACAATTTCATGTAATTCAAAACAACATTTGTTTATATTGAGGCTTATTCTAATTAGTCTTATTCTTTTAATCAATCTCTTGATCAAGAACCTCAGAACTCAAGTCTGATTGTACCAATAGGATCATGGTAAGAGCCTCTAGTAGTATCGCCTAATGATCCTCTAGATATCACTGATAGTACATGTAAGAACCTTATGTTATAGTTAGCGTACAGTACGGTCCTTTCAACTCATATATCTCGATCGAATATACAACCATTTATATGTCGAGAGTTGAAAACGAATTCGACAACGATTTGATGTATCTTAGTAATAATAGTGACATGAGGAAACTCATTTCCAAAATGCACATGTCTTACTCTGGCAAGAGACTCATTACACTATTAACTCATCATAGCGTATGGGATATTTTCACCCGTGGGTGAGCGGTGAACCATCGACTACAATGCATTAACTTCTACGTATTTCAAAACTACACTCAACATCTCCACATGATAACCCTTAGTGGAGTCGGTAAACGGATCAATGTGTACGCTAGTACATAGAGCTTCTTCGTTATCTCAGGTCAAAAGACTAATGATGAACAACTATAACCGCGGACTTTTCCACTTGACAAGTGATAACAACTTGGAAAATATGAGAGAGAGTTGTTTAGCACATTTTCAAATGACCATCCATCTGTATGAATGAACATCTTCATGCTCTTACCAATGAAACATAGCTTTTACATAACATATGTTAGTCACAAGATCGAACGACATTTATTCTTATTTTAAGCGGATGAACCGACTATGAAGAGGTTTAGAATATATAGTGCGCTTCTTAACGAGTTTCATGATTTTACGTTAAAAAACAAATCTCATGATACCTATTGTATATTAAAAAACTTTATCTATGCAGCTTACATGAGTATACAAAAAAAGTAAATATCATAATTGGATAAAATAGTAAAATATTATTTCAATAATGATTACTTTACATAAAAGTCAATAAAGCTGAAACCACAAGTTGTACACATTCTCTAACAAGTAAAAACATGCTTATTTTTCTTGTATGACAAATCAACAAAATTTGTCTAGGTCAAAAGAATCGTGGAGGTTAGCTTTGATGAAAATAGAATGAGCACATGCAACTAAAATTTAAACAATATCCAAAAGAGATATATACAATAGAATAGATCTCTTGTGAGACGGTCTCACTAATCTTTATCTATGAGACGGTTCAATTCTACCGATATTCACAATAAAAAAATAATACTCTTAGCATAAAAATTAATATTTTTTCATGGATGACCCAAATAAGATATCCGTCTCACAAAATACGACTGATGAGACGTCTCACACAAGTTTTTGCCTACGCAATATACATCCGGCTAAGACTTGTTAATTTACCAGCGTCTAGTTTTATTTTGTCCTATCATAACAGCTGCTTTTTTACATATTAGTAAATAAATATCATTTTTTATTAGAAATTTAGAAATCATGAGTTGGGAAAAAATTAGGGTATAAAAAATTGATATGAATAATTTAAATCAAAACTTGAAAGAGACGGTGAGAAATATTGGATTTTCAAGTGAGATAAATTTATTAGACAAAAACTTGTGTGAGACGGTCTCACGGATCGTATTTTGTGAGACGGATATCTTATTTCGGTCATCCATGAAAAATATTACTTTTTATGCTAAGAGTATTATTT
>NC_133319.1:16997049-17018002 GCF_012295235.1 Primulina huaijiensis
AAAAAATAAAAAAGAGTGGGTCGAGTGATAATGTTAGAGGTTTGGTTTATGGTTTAGGGTTTGGGTCGAGTTTGGGTCGAGATGGGTCGAGTGAGTAGGAAATTTTTGATATTTTTGAGTTTTGATCATTTTATAATATATAATTCACTTTATATATGATTAGAATGTAAATATATAAAAAAAAAATTATTTGTGTAAACATTAGTTATATGTTTTTATTTAAGTATGTTAGTTAAAAAATTCATAACAAATAGAAGAATGTATCTCTTATTATAACAATGTGGGTTGAATTTATACTCGACTAAAAATCTTAACAAATTTTATAATTCCACTGAAACNGAAATTCATAACAAATTTTATAATAATAGAACTAAAAAAATTCATAACAAATTTCATTACATATTCACTTTAATGAATGTATACCGAAGCATATGACATTAATGTTTATTGTGTATAAACATTAACAAATTTTATAATTCTACTAAAATTTTTAACAAATTTTATAATAATAGAACTAAAAAAATTCATAACAAATTTCATTACATATTCACTTTAATGTAATGAATGTATATCAAAACATATGAAATTAATGTTTATATATACTAAAATTTTTAATAAATTTTATAATAATATGCTTCTCGACCCATCTGGTAAATTGCTGGGTCGAGTGGGTCGAGTGGTGGTGTTTGGGGTTTGATTTAGGGTTTTGTTTAGGGTTTAGGGTTTGGGTCGAGTTTGGGACGAGTTTGGGTCGAGTGGTAGAGAGATTTTGAATTTCGATCATTTCATAATACATAAGTCATTCTATACATGATTAGAACGTAAATATATAAAAAAAATTAATTGTGTAAACATTTTAATATGAGTTATGTATTATAATTTAAGTGTGTTGGTTAAAAAAATCATAACAATATTAGACGAATGTATCTCTTATCGGGTTGAATTTATGCACGACTAAAATTCTTAACAAAATTTTTAATTCCAATAAAATATTTAACAAATTTAATAATAATAGAACCTAAAAAACTCATAACATGTAAGACTCGACTCAAATTAAACTACTCTACCAAAAAATTGAGTATATTGTGTGGCGAGACCCACTCAACCCAATTTTGGGTTGAGTGGGTCGCGCCACACAAATATTGGGTTGCGCCACACATATAATGTGTGACGCGACCCACTCAACCCAAAATTGGGTTGAGTGGTATGTGTGGCGCAACCCACTCAACCCAATTTTGGGTTGAGTGGCGCGACCCACTCAACCCAAATTGGGTAGAGTGGGTCGAGCCAAAGAGCTACAATTTGTGTGACTAGAAACAATAATCCTAATACAATTCAAATCACAACTTGCTTTCATTTTTTATGGTGTTATATAATTGATCAATTGATCAATCATTCTCTAAATATATTTTTTGTATGAGATCGTTATTACATCGAATGTAGTAAAAATATATCACATAAATTAACTAAAAATCAATATAAAGTATCATATAAATGTTTTAATCCAACTATCATATAAATGTTTTAATCCAACGACCATAATTTATCCCAAATACAACAACAACAATAATGCCTAAATTCTTCAATCTTCTGATCGTTCAATTGATAGGCATTTTCCCTGAACATGGGATAAACGTTTGATAGGCATCTTCTCATATTCATCCATTCTATCTATTAAATCCCCCAAACTTACACCGTCACTTCTTCCAAAATGTCTCAACCTAAATTCATCTTCGTCAGGTATCATAGGATAAACGTTTGAACAATTTAGACCCGTTAACAAACAATATTCTAACAATGAAAATCGCAAAGGTCGTTTATGATATATCATCCAAAATTCACTACTTTCACTATCATAAGTTTGCCTGCTGATCAAAAACCATAACAATTGATTCGAATTATTATAATCCTTCGCACATGTAATTAAATTACCAAATTGAGTATGCTGCACCAAATACTCTATCTCTTTCTCATTTAAAAATGATATAATCTTCTTACATATCTCAACGTATCTTGATCCTAATGTTAACTTGCATTCAAAGAATTGATTCCTTCCGAGTTTAGTTGGAAAGTAAATCTGCAGACAAAAACAAAACAAACATATTAGTGATCAAAATTTAAACAGTATTCGTTCCTCGGAGAAGAATTGGGTCGTGCTCGAACCAAGCGCGACCCAATTGGGTCGTGCCGTGCTCAGCACGACCCAAGCGCGACCCAATAGGGTCGTGCTCTTCTTGTTTCGTGCTCTTCCCGAAGGGCACGACCACGACCCAAGCACGACCCAATTGGGGGAAGAGCTTCCCCGAGAGCAGCAGCTAAGTTGCTGCTCACGGACGCTGCTCACGGTCGAGCTCTTCACGAAAAGCTCGACCCAGGGCTCGAGCCTCCACCCACGGCTCGACCCAAATCTAGCTTCGGTAACAAATTCAAATTTCAAAATAAATTTCTTATCAATACGTGATTTTCTCGTTGGATTTCTTGCAGATGAATATTTTCTAGACTCATCGTTAATTCTTAGGAAAAAACTAGAACAATGATACAAGATGGAAGATGGTTTGAGTGTGCAGCAGCAGCAGATGAGGAAAACAAAATCTTGGGTTGAGGTGAGAAAGAGTGGGTCGCGAAGAAGGGAGAGATAAGTCTGTAAAAAAAAAATTTGTTTTGTGTTATAATAAAAAATTGGATCGAGACTCAACCCAAAAAATCAAGTCTCGACCCACTACTAATTAAAAAAATTAGATTTTAAGTAAAGGATAAAAAAGTAAATTCCTCTCCACTCCCTTTTATTGAATAAACACGTACAACGCTCCCTTTTTCCTCATTTCCCCCAAAACTGAGGCTTCTTTGCTCTGTGTTTGCTTGGTTAAGGAATACATCCCTTTTTCTTTGTTTTTTGGGGAAATAAATTCAATAGAAGTGGAAGACAAGGGTGTCTGATTTCAGAAACTTGAACAGGGTGCTTTCTTGGAGGTGAAACGATTCATTTGTGGAGCAGGAGATCGTTGGGTGAGGTTTAATTTCTAGAAATAACCCCTAATGGCAGGCAGTAATGAAGTAAATGCCAATGAATCAAAGGTATATTATTCATATCTCTTTCTCGTTTTGCTTATGGTTCTTGGTTCACGATTTGTGATCTGGGGTTACGATCATTTTATGACGAGGTTTTTTTTTTCCGTTCGTTTTTTTTTTTTTTTTTTTTGTGTGTGTATTTTTGGGGTTAATCTTGGAGTGTGGGCTTGCACAAGAAAGAGTTGGTTTTGAGAGAAAAAGGTCTGATATGCGCAAAAAGATTGAATCTTTACTTTTATTTTACGGGGTTTGGTCTCTGCTTATCTCTTCATGGTTTTATTTGCTTTTTCAATTGTATTACATGCACTTTGTTATTACTTTGCTTCGTGCTTCTCATTTGGCAATCTCCACGAACTGATATCATGCTCCTGTTAAGTTTTTTCCTGGTTGTTTTTTATTTTCTTGGTTTATTTCTTTTTTAAGTATGTGTATTTATTTTTTCCGTTTTCAGATTTTTCTTTACTGGGCTATTAATACTGATCTGATTTGAGAAATTTTCTTTCAAGTCTAATCAATTAGTTTTTCTTCCTTGTGGTTTTCTTGACCTACATTTTTGTGTCGCAATTCATGGACTGACGAACCGATGGTTCCTGTTTTATGCAGAGGGTGGTTCCTCTTAATACATGGATACTTATATCCAACTTCAAGCTTGCTTATACCATGCTCCGGCGGCCTGATGGCACGTTTAACCGTGAATTGAACGAGTTTCTTGACCGGAAAGTGCCTGCAAACACGAACCCGGTTGATAGGGTTTACTCTTTCGATGTAGTAGATCGGGCCACAAGCCTTCTTAACAGGGTTTATTTAGCTGCCCTAGATAACGAGAATCAATGGGGGATTTTGGAACTTGAAAAGCCCTTAAATACTACTGAGATTGTACCTGTAGTTTTGTTCTTCCATGGTGGAAGCTTTGTTCATTCTTCAGCCAATACTGCTATCTATGATACTCTCTGTCGCCGCCTTGTCAGTACTTGCAAGGCCGCTGTTGTGTCTGTGAATTATCGCAGATCGCCAGAGAACCGATACCCTTGTGCTTACGATGATGGTTGGACAGCTCTTACTTGGGTTCGCTCAAGATCATGGCTTCAAAGTGGGCATGATTCTAAGGTTCATGTATATTTGGCCGGGGATAGTTCTGGTGGTAATATTGCACATCATGTTGCTGTAAGAGCAGCGGAAGAAGGTGTTGATGTATTGGGAAATATTCTTCTTCACCCGATGTTCGGTGGCCAGGAGAGGACGGAATCTGAAAAACAATTAGATGGTAAATATTTTGTGACGATTCAGGATAGGGATTGGTATTGGAGAGCTTATTTACCAGAGGGAGAGGATAGGGACCATCCTGCATGTAATGTTTTCGGACCGAGGAGTAGAACCCTTGAGGGACTGAACTTCCCTAAAAGTTTGGTGGTTGTGGCGGGATTGGATCTTCTCCAAGATTGGCAATTGCGCTATGTTGAAGGGCTCAAGAAATCAGGGAAAGAAGTCAAGCTTCTTTATCTCGAAAAAGCAACGATCGGGTTCTATTTCTTGCCTAACAATGACCATTTCCATTGCCTAATGGATGAAATGAGGAGCTTCATCCACTCTTAACTGTTAATATTTTAGTTATGGACTCCATTTACTGGCAGTCAAAGCCATATGCATGCGCAGGGTCTATGCCCCCTTTCTTTAGCAGTGGTATTTAGTTGTATGATCAGAATACAACATAGGCATGATACACTATTTTGCACCTCGTGGGGTATCCGTTTTTGGTGATGTATTCACTTCAGCTTCAAGATTAGACTATATCCACTCCTGTAGACGAAGGTTCGGGTTTAGGGCTATTGGGTTCTACAAGATGGCTGATAGGTCTCAGCTGTCCGATCTGTGTTAGGCGCTCTGTGCAAGTGGGTTGAGGAAATCCATGTGGTTATCATCTGTATTCGATACTTATGATTTGAAAAAATATATATAATTTTGTTGTTTATACGTACAATGCAATGGGGCTTCGTTATGTCTTTATCTCTGGAACATCTGATTCTATGAACCCACTTTTAAGAAGAGGGAAGAACATCTATCTGGCTGTATCCAGGTTCATGTCTAACGCACTTTTGAGATTTGTAGTACCTTTTATTTGACCTTGGTGCCAAAGAAAATATGGCTATTTTAAAAAAAATATGCCGTGTATCCATCACCTGGTTTGGCTAAAACAATCCCTGATACTTGTAGGTATCAGGCAGGGTCCACGCGATATGATGGCTTTAAGTCAAGCTTGTGGAATTCGGCACGAGGAGGATAGCAAAAACCCGAAAGCACTGGACCAATCCCTTTGTTATTTTAGCTATGAAGCTTGATTAAAATCTTCTGACGCAGAAAGTTTAGTATGTTTATGCCAGTGTTCTAAAAAGTCTGCTTAAGTCCTGTTTAAGTGCGTTTAAGTTTGAAGTTCGGCAAAAACGTCCCGCTTCGGAGAAAGCGAAAAAAGTGGTCAAACTAAGCGTAATTAAATCGTTTAATTAAGCGTACTTAAGCACAATTAATCACATCTATTTATTTTTTAATTTTTTTTATTTTGAGATAATAAATTAGGTTTATAATTTAGATGTTTATTTTTTAATTTTAATTATGATTAAACGTGTCTGATAATTTTGACAAATATTTAACATTTTTAATATTGTATAGTTGCAAAAACAAATAAAGATTGTAATTTTGAGATTTTTATGTTTCTATAAATATAAGAATTAATGTATCAGACTTAAATGTATCATATCTATGTATTATTTTATCTAATGTATCATATCTATGTATTATTTTATCTTGAGATAATTACAATTACACTAAAGATAAAAAACGTTTTTCCACGCTTAAGCTTGAAAAGCTTGGAGCTCGACATTCACGCTTCGGGACGATTCACGTTTTTTAGAATCTTGGTTTCAGCTCACCAAAAGATATACTTTTCACACTCTAGATCCTTGGTCTCTACGACCATCATAAACATGAATCTTGATGGCCTATTTCGAAGGATACCAAGGGTTAGAAGAGTTCTAGTCAACCTTTTTTTCTTGTGACATGTATCTTCAGACTCAAACTTAATATATTTTGTTTAATATATAAGAAAACCAACATTTTTGACATTAAAATTGATGAGCAACACTTTTTTTTTCTAAATTTTAGTCATATTTTCGTACCATTTCAAAATTTCTTACTTTATTCGACGGATCACTTCTTTTGTATCCCACAATTGGCTAATTGTCACTATCATTACCTTAAAGCCAACACGACAAGAGAAACCACACATGTATATCATTTCCTTTTTTTCTTTCTCTCTTTTAATTAATCTTGGAATTGTTACTATAGCCGGTCACCACTCGGATTTGAATCTTCTATTGGGATTGAAAACACAGAATCAGATGATCAGCTGACCATCTTTTATAAAAATACACACCACCAAGTGCTGTGTTTTCAGTCACAATAGAGGATCCAAATCCGTCACCACCCTGCTAGTTCCAATTTAATATAAAGAGCGAGTGCAAATAAGCTTTTAGAAAATATAGTTCTCTCTTTTATATATAGTATAATTTTTTATTTTACATCAATTACAATATATATAATTAGTAAATATACATATGTATGTATTTATGTATATTAAGATAACCTCAAACTCAAACTCAAACCTGATTTTTTTTTCGTATTGAATTATGTCGGGTTGATGGATCGTGTCTGATTTTGATAATCCGATCTAATCAAAGTGGGATCACGCTGAAATATCCCCATAATAGTTTTAAATTTTAGTGGTTGGGTTTGCATTTTGAGATTGCTATTGTCCAATAAATAATACAAACAGCTAAGATTGGACAATGACACATGTAAATGAATTATATATATATATATATATATATATTGTTTGATAATTGACTTTTACGTGTCCCTTTGGAAAGAAAAGTTGAATCTTGTGACCAAATAGACATTACTTAATATGTTATATTTGTTGAAAATAAAGCCATAAAATTATTAAATCTTGAAAATAAGAGTTGTAAATATTAAAAATTAATGTGTGATGATATATACAATGATGTATTTATTTTTGGATTATTTCCAAAAAAATTCTATAAACAGGTCTCTCAATTTGTGAAGAAGAACACAATTGAGTGGAGAAAATTTTATAAAAATATGTAATTTAATATATTTTATGAGTTTGAGATTTTTACTTTTTACCTTAAATTTTTACTTTTAACATGTTATCATCACGATATTCGAAGGTTCAGTTCTCCATATTTTTCCAAGCTCTAAAACACAAGAAAAAGATAACAATATTCAAAAGTAAGAATATTTATTTTATTGTTTATTTTTTTATTGTATATATATTTAATATCATGTTATTATATAAAATGAGTTTATGACACCTCATTATAATAATGTGATGTGACTATATTATTGCACTGGTTATATATTTTTATTGTGTTACTGTTTATTTATTATTTATATTTAAATAATATCATATTATTATATAAAAGGAGTCTATTACATTTCATTATAATAACGTGATGTGATTATTTCATTGTTTATATATTTTTATTGTGTTATATAATAATTATTTATATATTTGTATAATGTCACATTATTATTTAAAAGGAGTCCATGACACCTCATTATAATATTGTGTTATAGTATACATAATTATTTAAACCTGATTAACATTATATACATCATATTATTACCATAAAATTTACATATACATACATTTATTTTTTAAGATTTTGTAACAGTCATAAACGGTCATAAACGGCTAGTTTTACCCTATAAATAAGATTTTACAAACATATTCAATCACTACAAACTTACTCTTCCTCCCTAAAAATTTTCTTCATCAAAATTTTCTAAGAAGAAGAAGATGGTTCTTTCAAGGTTATTTTGTATAATTATTTTGGTTATTATACTCACTAGTCTTGTATTTATCGGAGAATATCTGCCTCGCGTTTTTAATTTATTTTTAAGAATTCTTGTACTTATAACTTATTCGTTACTTTTTATTGTCATATTAATAGATTTAGAACTTAACTAATAAAATATATTATTATTTTTCTAGTACCACCATGTCAAATTTGATAAAGCTCGAATTTGTTGCGCTTGACATTACGGGAAAAAATTATATACTATGGACTCTCGATGTAGAAATGCATCTTGAGTCATTGGATCAAAGTGAGACCATTAAAGAAAATGGTATATCATCATCACAAAAAAAAAGAAAGCAAAAACTATTGTATTTTTGCGTTGACATCTTGATGATAGATTAAAATGTGAATATCTAATTGAAAAAGATCTCATGGCTTTATGGAAAGGATTAAAAGAAAGATTTGAACATATAAGAGAAGTTATACTTCCGACCGCCCGTGATGAATGGAATACGTTAAGATTCCAAGATTTTACGAAAGTCAGTGATTACAATTCGACGATGTATCGAATAATCTCGCAATTAAAATTTTGTAGACATGAGGTCACAGAATCGGAAATGATTGAAAAAACTTTTTCCACTTTTCACGCATCAAATATAAATCTACAACAATAATATAGAGTGCGTGGATTTGCGAGATATTCTGAACTTATCGCATGTCTTCTTCTGGCGGAAAAAAACAACGAGCTGCTAATGAGAAATCATCAGTCCCGACCCACTGGATCAATAACATTTCCAGAAGTAAATGCTGTAAGTAAAAATAAATTTAAACCTGGAAATCAAAATCAAATTCAGAGACAAGGTTTTGGTCGAGGTCGAGGTCGCGGTCGTGGTTTTTAAAACAATCGAGATAGTTACTTCTACAACTTATCTCAAAAAGACGTCACGAACCACCCATTAAAAAGACATCATGAGAACATGAGTGTTAATGAAAATCACTCAAAACGATTTGAAAGTTCTTCTTTTAGATGTGGCACTCCAGGACATTGGTCTCGTAATTGTCGAGCCCCCGAGCACCTTTGTGAGCTCTATAAAGAATCGATAAAGGGGAAAGAAAAAGAAATCAACTTCATTGAACACAGTGACCTTTTGAGTGATTCAACTCATTTTGATTATGTAGATTTTCTAAATGATTTCTCTGAAAATGATCAATATATCGGTGAAATAAAAATGTAAAGTATTTTATTTTTCATGTGCTCATTTGATATTGTTTTTTGTATAATTATGATATGCGTTTTATTATATATATATATATATATATATTATTAGTAATTTTTTTCATTGAATATTTTTTTTGAAGGTTAAATATGGAAAATGCTATGAACAAAACTAAACAAGGAACTAATCCCATAGAAGTTTGCATACCTGATAGTGGTACAACGCACACTATTCTCCGAGATAAAAGATATTTTTGGAACTAAAACCAACAAGAACAATGGTGAATACAATATCAGGTCTTGTAAACTTGATAAAAGGTTGTGGTAAAGTACATTTTTTGTTGCATAATGGTACAAAATTTATGATAAATGATGCTTTGTATTCATCACAATCGAAAAGAAATTTGTTGAGTTTTAATGACATATATTCCCATGGGTATGATACGTGAAGAAAATGATAAATATATGTGTCTTACCACATATAATCAGGAAAGAAAAATGTAGTTGAAAAACTACCAATGCTCCTTACTGGATTGCATTATACATATATAAGTCTAATTGAATCAAACATGGCAGTTGATAATTCTTCAATACTGATTAATTGGCATGATCGATTAGGACATCCTGGTTCAACAATGATGCGAAAAATTATAGAAAATACACATGGTCATCCACTGAAAGACCTGAAGATTTTTAAAAATAATAAGTTTCAATGCAAAACATGTTCTCTTGGAAAACCTAAGTTCTTCGCATTCACCCAAGAGCTTGATAAGAATAGAGATATTGATATTCGTTACATTCAATCAAGTAAAAACTCATTAGATCTCTTCACAAAGACACTTCCACGACAATATTCAGAAATCATATATATTACATTGGGATGTGCAATCTACGAAAATTTGTGAAGAATCATTCGTGTTAACATGAGGGGGAGTTTTCGTGACTGTACTCTTTTTCCCTTACTATGATTTTTATCCCAATGGATTTTTCCTAGTAAGTTTTTTAACGAGGCAGTATAAAAACACGTAATGAAGACAATCATTGTATCATGATCATCATCACAAGAGAGAGTGCTGAAACTAAAGAATTGAAATTATTGAATGTTGAAAATAAGAGTTGTAAATATTAAAAATTAGTGTGTGATGATGTATGTAATGATGTATTTATTTTTGGATTATTTCCAAAAAAATTCTATAAATAGGTATATCAATTTGTGAAGAAGAACACAATTGAGTGGAGAAAATTTTATAAAAGTGTGTGGTTTAATATATTTTGTGAGTTTAAAATTTTTACTTTTTACCGTAAAATTTTTTTTAACAATATTTATATATTGATTATTTTTCTCCTTTGGTATGCCTTGTCATGAGAAGAAATGGTTTCGTGTTTGAAAAGTTCTGTCGTAGAATTGGAGGTTTTGTTCCTGTTACTATTCTTTCCTTTTCTTTTTGTTTAATAAAGATTGTTCAATTTCAACTAAATTTGGCTGTGGCCTGCGGGTTTAAGTTGTCAACACTTCCTTCCTACGAGTTTTTTCATTGTTTACGTTTACCGTAGGAAAAAATATAAATAATTAAATTAAAGAAAGTGAGGAGAATTTCAAAATGTCGTGAGTCATTGACAAAGTCACGTTTTCAGTTATTTTATTTTTTATTTAAAAAATATATAACTCTATCACGCCGTCAAAGATGACTAGATAGAATTAATTTTTTTTTTAAATAAGTCGTATACTTCAAATTTGACGAATTTACTTTTTCTAAAAGTATAAAAAAAATCGGGTGCTCCAAAAGATATGATTATCATCAAATACAAATCACTTCATGAGAAAACCACGTCCTGATAAATGACGTGACTTTGACTAAAGTTTTTAAAAAAAACTGTTTTTTTGCACTATATATTGATATAAGAGTTAATTTGGAATCTGTACACAAAAAGATTCATTTTGTGCTTTAGTATCTGGAAGATCGAATTTCTTGGAATAGAAATCGATGAGTTTGGAATAATTTTGCAGGATCATATAGTTGAGAAGGTGCAAAATTTTTCAAACGAATTAAAAGAAAAAAACAACTTTAAAGTTTTCTGGGAGTTGTTAATTTTGCTGGGATGTTTATTAAAAACCTAGCGAAACACGGGAAAATGTTCAGTCCATTACTAAAGAAAAATGCAAGATTTATATGGACAAAAGAGCACACAGAAAGACTTGTCAATTTAAAGGAGATTTGTAAAAATCTTCCGAAAATGGCTATTCCTCAAGACAAAAATGATCTCGCATTGTATACCGATGCCAGTGACTATTGGTGGGCTGCAGTTTTAACCAAGCTCACACCAGATGGAGAACAACCATGCAGATACTGCAGTGGACTTTTCTCAGATTCAGAAACCATAAAATGGCATATCAACGAAAAGGAATTTTATGCAGTAAAAAGGGCTTTTGAAAAATGACCATTATTTTTACTTGCAAAGAAATTTACTTTGAAAGTTGATAATACATAGGTAAAAACTTTCTTAAGGAATAAAATTGAGTATAAACCTGAGAAGGCCAAATTATTAAGATGGCAGACATTATGTCAAAATTATATTTTGATATTGTGATAATTAAATCTTACGAAAATATTCTTGCAGATTTTTTAACAAGAGATGAACATCATTGATGTCGATGCTATTATCAAGATGCAGAGGCATTTGAGGGAACACCTTGAAATGCTTCAAACCGAGTTCAACAAGCTGACCTTAAACCCAAAAGTTGCGGGAAGGCTACAACAAGCCGATAAGAGAATTGTCTCTGATCGAATTACAGGATGTTTACAGGCATATACTCAGTTATGGTCTGTAATACAAATGCCTCTCCTCCAAAGCATTGAGAAGCAACTGGTTTCCCAAATGGAGAGTTGTCGAGTACAAGACTCTATACCTGGAGCAGGGGATTCAAATACACCTAGCACAAGTGTTAAGTCAGGATCATCTCTAGATGAGTCGGTTAAAACAAAAATTGAGACTCCAGATCCTTATCTCGAGTCCTCAAGTCAACCTTTCACATCGGGGATTGAAGAGGGAGAGATCAATTAGACCAAATACTGGCAATGGCAAAACTAAGATTGATACTAATGAAACTTCAATTTCTCCATTTCAGGTTTATCAACAAAACTGAGAGAAATTAAAAACAAGAGTGGGCATTAACCCAGCTACTAACAGGGTTGATGTTTCAGGAAAATATCTTAGGGTATGGATGAGACCTAACTCATATCCTAAGGAGGTCAAAGCGTGGTATGAATTCGGGGCTCGTGTCTCAGTTTATACTACATCCTCTAGCTTCCCTGAAATTTCAGAACTACCTAAATGGATCCAGGAAGCTATTCACAAAACTTGGGCGAATAATGATTATTTGTCCAGAGGAGATATTCTGAAGTTGTATTTTTTCAGTGCAGCACCAGAACCAGCAGGGAAAGGCTCACACGAAGCCTTTCAATTTATCAAGTTAAGGAGGCCAGATTCAAATGTCCACAAATTTATCAAGGATCTTCCGTCGGAAGAAACACCACTTGTAGCTTCAATAACTGGAGATGACATTTCTACCAAAAGAGCATGGGGTCTATGGGTCTGTCTCACTGAGATGGACAAAGTCAAGTTTTCGTTTAAGTTTTATCAAAATTCGATAAACGGATTTTTTCTGTTAAATACAATGACAGGAAAAACAACAAGCTTTGCATCAGAAATATTTGAAAAGAAAAGAAATCTTCTGTGGAACAGCAAGCTGCCGGCAAGCAAAGAGACTCGCCGAAAAATCTGTAACATGGCTCATGTGGGAAGATGGTCGGAACAGATTTGTCCAGAATGCCCCAACCAGAAAGAGTCAGAATTTGGCAAAGGCTTCAGACCTCGATCAGACAAGAAGCATCTTGCCGAACCATGACCAAGTGGTGATGGACCACAAGCACGTTTTCCTCGGGGACCTCGAAAGCAAAAGATTCCCTGACAAAGCTAAAGTAGACATGTGACCACTCCACTAATAAAAGAAAAGGCCACCATGTGAGTGGAATAAAAGGAACACCAATAATCGGTGGTAAAAGACAAAGAACTATTGGATTCCCTATCTTTATAGATAATGAAAATCCAAGAAACAGACAAGAAACTTTAACCCAAAATCATCTATAAAAGGAGTAAAAACGGGGTAAAAGAAATACACTAGAATCTAATCTGAAAGCTGAAACCAAAGAAAATGTATTTCACATATCTCAAGGTTTCCAAAAGACATATTAAGGCAAAAAGAAAGCAGCTGGTGATTTTCAGAGATTTATACAAACTCTTGAAAGAATCGGGTAATGAAATCTCAGCTGATATTATTAAAACCCATATCTATTATCTCTGCCAGGAGATAAAATCGGATGAACAAGCTGTTTCTAGATTAATAATCTAAAAAAAGACAAATCAAAGTGGAGGGACCATTCAACCATTACCAAAAGTGGTTCATATGCAAGCTGTAAAGGCTCATAAAGAATTGAAGTCCGAGTTTCAAATCCGGAGAGCCTTCTATAAATAAGCAGGAAGAATGAAGTTGAGATCATCGAACATTTCCTCAATTTCTTTCTAAAATAAATTGTAATATTTTCTTTCTAGTTTATGAGTGTTGAAAGGTTAGCTACTATCAGTAGCTAAACAAGTTTCTCATCCTCTACAGGAGGTTACTATGTAATAATAAATGCTTGTGTTTGAATAAAGAAATCTTTGCTCTAGCCTCTCTCATGTATTATTTTCAAAATTTTATCTTTTACTGTACACCCTAAGGTAGTAAACGAATTAGGGTTGTGCTAAGTGATCCTGAAAGAATCTGCGTCGGTAACCATCGGTTGCGATTGTGTGGTTGGACTGCGAGGAGCAGTCTGTAAAATACGGTGGATATAATCCGGTGGCACTCCGGTCAAAAAGGTAAAATATTTAATTTATTTTACGGAAGCATGATATGCCTTATAATTTAAAAAGAAAAATCAATTAATTAAATGAGGTTGAGGGGTATTTTGGGAAAAGTTAGAAAAATGGGTATTAAAACCAAAATTGGAAAATTTTGGGTACTAAATCAAAAGTTGCCCTTGATATAACATCTCAGTATTTGTTCTGCTATAGGAGATTGAATCCTTCGATTTTGTTATTGAAGTTTTAGACGGTTAAGAGTGTCAATTCAGATGGGTTGGATCGGGTTGAGTAATAGTACTATTCAAAAATTATTCAATCCGAACCCAACCCGAACTCGAGCCAACCCTAAAACACTCAACCTGAACCCAAACACGAATCAACCAGATCAACCGATTAACCTGATTTTGAATTTTTTAAAGAAAATTAAATAAAATTCAAAAAAAATTAATAATAATATTTTAATTTAAATATTTAATAATAAAATCTCCCTCATATATTTGATTTAAATTTGAAAGTATAATTGTAGAAAAAAATATATTTACTAAATCAAATAAACAATTGTTTAAAAAATAAAAAATATTAAAAATAAATATTAAATTATGAAAATTTATGATGTAAATGTACAATCAATATTTTTTCAGACATACAATTTATAAAAATATAGGCAATATTTATTAATTATATTTTTTTGAAAAAAATTAAAATTTTCCGGTCAACTCAGGTCAACCAGCCCAACCCAATCTTTTTTTGGGGTCAGCTATCGAGTCCAACTCGATCTGACCCGAACCAGAAAACCTCAAACCCAAACCTATTTTTTTCAGGTTTAACTGTGTCGTGTTGGTGAGTCATGTCTGATTTTGACACCCATATACATGATAAATTTATGATACTCTTATAGTTTTAAATTTGTAAGAGTAAATCATCATAAAATGTAGTGTTAGCAGTTGTGTGAAGGGTTCGAAAGCAGGTGGGAAAAAATTTTCTTCAATTGTTTTATTCCATTTTTTTTTGTCATTTATTTTTCAGATAAAATTTCAATTTTAGAATTCCATTTGAGGTATGTATTAATATAAATTAAGTTAATTTATTGTTTGAATATAATTTATTATTGTATATGTTATATGTTGTGAAACGTCTACTATTTAAAATATTGTTAGAATTTTTTTTTTAAACTAATTTTCGAAAATATTTTTAAATGCATGCATGCAATAACAGCTTTCAGTCCCATGGTTTTTAAAATAACAGCTTTCAGTCCTTGGGTTAGCGTGCGCACATCCAACTCCGCCTACTCAGTCATCGGCACCTCCAGTCTCCTTGTCAATATGCTCACCTGCATCATTCACATCTAGTGGGTCTAAAGACTCAACACACCTGAATCGATATAACAAGTACATATACATAACATGCAACAATGAAAAGTACTGTAATTAACATACATTTCATGATCTTAAAAACATAAACTTAAACATATCGTGTCAAAGCGTAACTTGTCCAAAACATGTCTCATCATATCAACATATACGTGTTCATTATTTGAATTCAGATCATTAGTTGTGACTTTCGTATCAGCTCTAATTGATGGATCCATTTACGTATAACCATGGTATCCGGCAGCAGGGACATCAGCGACAGTTTTACCCATCCACCGAGCCTTGGCCTTACATGTTCGTGTTCGTGTTCGTATTAGTTACAAACAACTATCGTCCTTCAAAACATATCATCATATTCATCACTTATAAAAATCATGCATATACGTAAATTTTTTTAAAATCAAGCATACAAAGTATTTTTTCATATTTCTTTAAAAGTCAGATTCGTGGTAACATATACATTTAAAACATGTCAATTTGTGATTAGGGCACTGCCAGGACTATTAACTCGACCCGGGTGCAAAATGACATTTTGCCTCTAGAAACCCTAATTGATAATTTTACCTCTGGACCTCAAAATTTCGACCCGAAGTCAACCAAACTTCTTAAAACGCCTCAAAACATATTTACAATCATTTCCTAGACGTAACCTCGAGCTTATTCCATAGCTTATACGATTCGTTTTAAAACTTGGACCGGGGTCCTATATTGTACCCGAATCAACCCGGAACTCAATCAAACTTTTCCCAACTTAAACCATGACTTGAACCTACATGACCAGCCCTTAAACCCATTGCTTCAGACCACCTAAGACCCTCAAAGAGGACCTTACAGTTGCTGGAAAAATTATGCATTTGCTCCCACCAAACCCTAGTGCACCTATCCTTCAAATAATTGACCCTAGCCCAAATCGACTGGACCAGCCCTGAACCCGATCACTCCTAGCCCACCTATGGACTCTCTTGGACTGACCTAACCACATCTCTCAGGTCCATTCACGCGGTTGCACTCGAGATTCCATGAAATCACCCAAGCCGCGCCAACCTTCGACTTAGCTCCTTCGACTGGCTCTTCGAACACGACCAGCGAGGTTCGAGCTATCCCATGCCACGACTAGGGTCTAGTCCAAGACTTGGAACAACCCTTGCACCGCCAGATCACTCCTAACTCACGATATAGCCCCATCCGAGACACTCAACCAAGAACGCGATCGGCCCTCACCAAAACGTGGCCAACCCGAGACTGCAACACCTTGACACCTTAAATCTCAACATGTACAACCTCTTAACACCTCAAATCGGCAGCCCCTTATACAAGAACAACAAAAACATGAGTTATATACAAAAAGATATGCATATTCATGTTCAAACGGTATAAAACCGATGCACACGACAAATCTATGAATTCCTCATGCAAACACACATAAATCAGCATATAACATGTGGAATGTTGAGAAAAAGAGATTTATGGCATGCCTTTGCGTTAATATGCTCGAAAACCTTGATACTAACACGTAGAACTTGCACCGGAGAGACGGGGAGGAATTTCTTTGAAAAAACCTAGAGGATTTTTGAAGTGGCTGCTGAAGTTTTTTCGAAAAGGCTGCTGGAAATGAGAGGAGAGTGCAGCCGAATGCTTATACTAGGTTTAGGTTTCTAGGGTAGAGTTTAGGTTATAATATAAGGTGCTGATGGGCCTTTAATTGAAAATAAAGGGGTGAAAAAAATTTTAGGCTCATTAAGTAATAAAAAAATCTATTTAAGCCCAAAAACACTCTCGAAAAATATTTCGTTTAGGTACATTTTTGAAAATATTGCCCAAACCCTCAAAAAATCCCCTGACTCGCTAAAATTTGCGTACTGATTTAAAATATGACCCAGCGAGTAAAAATATTCCACCTAGGCCCATTTTCAAAAATCTCACTTAATTACACCGTGTATTAAATAATTAAAAATAATTATTTAACAAAAATATTTTTCCTTATTTATCCCCGATCTCCGTTCCTCATTCGAGCTCGAAAAACTACTGAAAGCACTTATGCATGAAACTTTAATAAACCACGCAATTATAATGCATTAAATACATAAAATAATTAAACACATATTTTGGTAAAATCCTAGATTTTATGCAGTCAGCGTAGTTCGAATTTTCTAGACCTTACAATTCTTCCCCCCTTAAAGATAATTTCGTCCTCGAAATTTAAACGTACCGAATAACTCCAGGTAGCAACTCCTCATCTCGGTCTCGGTCTCCCAAGTAGCCTTCCCTTCGGAATGATTCAGCCACTTGACCTTGACCATCTGGATCACTTTGTTCCGAAGCCTTCTCTCATGTCTATCCAATATCTGACTTGGTCTTTCCTCGAAAGACAGGCTCAGCGTCAGCTGCAATTGTAAGGTCTAGGAAATTCGAACTACGTAACCTGACTGTATTCAATTTATGATTTTATTTAAAATATGTATTTAATGATTTTTATTCATTTTGTTGCATGAGTATGGCATGGATAGATGTTTATTTCATGTTTATTTTAAAGTTTCAAACATTAGGGTTTTAAGTTGAATTTCGCGCTCGAACGAGTAATAGAGACATGGGTTAATCAGGAAAAATATTTTTATTGAATAATTACTTTTAATTATTTAGTATGAGGTCTATTTAAACGTGATTTTCGAATTTGGGCCTGAATTGTGTATTTTACTCGTCGAGTCAAAATTTTAACCGTTAAGCAAATTTTAGCGAATCAGAGGACATTTTGAGGGTTCGGACAATATTTTAAAAAACGTACTTAAACGAAATATTTTTCGGGAGTTTTATTGGACTTGATGGGTTTATTTTAGTTTTTAATGGGCCCAAAACTCTTTTAACCCTTTAAATTTTAATTAAAAGCCCATGAGTGTAGTATATTTTTATTTAAACACATCATTAAGCAAACCCTAAACCTAATCTAAACCTAGCAGCCGTCCCCTCCCCTCCCAACAGCAGCCTCCCCTCATTTTTCAGTAGCAAAGTCGTCGGCCCCCTTGATTTACAAAAGAAAGCTTCTTCCCCGCCTCTCCGGTGCAAGTCCTACATGCATATCTTCTAGTTTTTTAGCACATAAACGTTAAGGCACACCATGTATCTCTTTTTCTCATCATTTACACCATGTATATGCTGATGTATATGTATTTGTATCAGGAATCCTTTGATCTAACATGTGGTATCATTTTTACAAAGTTTTGACATGAAAAAGTGCATTTTTGTTCCATACTCACGATTTTTCTTTGTGTTCGTGTAAGGGGCTGTTGAGTCATGACCCTAGGAGGCTGTACACGTCAAGGAATATGGTGTCATGGGGCTGGAGTCAGTTTGAGGTCGAGAAATAGCGAAAGTCATAGGGTATTTCTTGGTTACGTGAGTTGGGGGTGGCTAGATCAGAGGATATTGCTACTACTTAAATTATAATTCACCCAAGTGTAGGTTGTCTGCAAGTAATATATTTCGTAAGTGCGAGATCGATCCACAGAGAGGTTATTTTAAGTTTAAATTTATTAATTTATAGATTACCAAATGCCAGAACGAAGTTTACAAATTATAAATTTTGTCAAGGCTCGAGGATTTATTCTTGGTTTATGCAATATTGTTTAACTAAAAGTAAAACAAAGGAAACCACCATAAATAATGGTTCCAAGAAATTAAAAATATTTAAACACACACCTAATATAATATAGTTCCCACTATAGAAAATACCGATTCACCGATATTTTATATATGATACCTATGATTATATATATAACTATATAAATATATAACTGCATAAAATAAATGTTAANTATAATATAACAATAATAATTGATGAAATATTTATTGTACAAAAATTAAACAACAAATCAAGATAACCACTTAAATGGTATCAAGCATTTGATGTAAATTGATAACAACAAATAATTCATTTTTTTTTTTACCTACAATAAAAAAAATTAGCAAAATGAAAAGAAATAAATAAAGAATATACAAAATATAAACAATTTTACTTCACCAAGAATTCATCCTCTTCACCTTGACATAATAGATTTAACTTTCCATGATCTTACTTTTGATCAACACTAAAAACATCACTCATAATTTGGAAAATGAAAAATATATTGGAACTTAGAACTTTTATACACATTCACACTATATTTTACAATGAGATAGAATGATTCTCAAGCTAGCACAAGGCCTCTATTTATAGGCCAAATGAGAGATAGAGTCAAAAATTCTATTAATGCAATGTACTTGTAATAGTAGTCTTTGTCTCCTCCAACTTCAATTCCATGCCTCTTCTTTCAATACTTTGTTCCACGAGTTTAATCACCGAATTTGACTCAACTCAAAACAGCAAACATGTGGGGAATTGTCTGTAGATGAATTTGGCCACTTGGTTCAGCTCATTTGGTTAAATATTGAAATAGCTATGATTTTTTTACTATATGCTGGTCATGGTGAAAGTAAATTTGTCCTCCTTTTGATATTTTTACAATTTGATCATCTTAACAAACTTTTTAGGGAATCATGTCTTCTGCAAAGTTGTAGATAATTTCTCAAGGATTCCAAAAATATTTGAATCACCTCCATTTGATTTTTCTAGCTTGAGTTATCATTATTTTACCAACACGTAGAAAACCTGAAAATAAAACATATTTAGTAAGACATTTAAATATAAACACACAATACTAAAATAACATAATTTTATAATTTTAATGAAACTTAAATTTTAAAATATAGGTTTTAACATATAATAAATTATTAATTTTAAGTTTCATCACACCCCCACACTATCTTATTACTAGTCCCTTAGTAATAAAATTTATCGAAAAATCACAACCTAGATTCTTTATTCCTTTTATATATTCAAATATACAAACATAGTCATTTTAAAAACAAACTCATATACCGATTTATATATATATATATTCATTTAATATAATAATATATAATTAGATTTGTTTTTATTATTATTTTCACATGATATATAAAGTAACAATATATATATATATATTTTTAATTTCTAAATTTTTTTATGATAATATAGTCAAAAAGATAATTCACACCACCCACCATAACATGTATAATATCGAGAATTTTTTTGTAAAAGCATCAACTCCATATTCCTTCGGGTCAAAATATTTAATGGATAGCTGATTTACACTCTTGGAGTTGGAATGAATATTAACTCTCATTGAAAAAGGCTAATTAGTAAAGCAGACAATTAAATAAACTAATATTGAAAACAAAATAGGAAAATTTACAAAGAATAAAATCTCCTTTTTTTCTCTCTTTTTTTTTCTTTTTTTTTCTTTTTTTTTATTAACGTGACTGCAAAGTTTTACAATGACATAATTTTTTTTCCAAACATTCTACCATAAATGTCTACATATATAAACATTTATATAATGGATACATTCGACTACCTTTGAAACTTATCCAACACAAACAAATCTTTTTTTTTAGGACATATTGATTGATGGATTTTTTTTAGAACACATTTATAGTACATCAAT
>NC_133319.1:17022183-17025337 GCF_012295235.1 Primulina huaijiensis
GATTTAACCATATAATGACATTTTTCCCAATTTAAAACAAGATTTTTTTCTTCACATCGTTTTAATACTTCTTCTAGGTTTTTAAGACAATTTTCAAATGAGTTTCCAAAAACAGTTATATCATCCATAAAAACTTCTACAAATTCTTCAATCATATCACTGAAAATACTTAACATGCATCTTTGAAAAGTAGCCGGAGCATTACATAAACCAAATGGCATTATTTTAAATGCAAAAATTCCGAAAATACAAGTGAAAGTACTTTTTTCTTGATCTTCTAATGATATAGGTATTTGATAATACCCCGAATACCCATCAAGAAAACAGTAATAAGAATTTCCTGCTACTTTTTCTAAAATTTGATCTAAAAATGGTAGTGGGAAATGATCTTTTCTAGTTGCGTCATTTAATTTTCTATAATCAATACACATACGCCAACTAGATGGAATCGTAGCTTGTAATAACTCTCCCTTTTCATTTTTTATAACAGTGATGCCTGACTTTTTAGGTACTATTTGTGTTGGACTTACCCATTTACTATCTGAGACTGGATAGATAATTCCAGCGTCTAATAGTTTTAATACTTCATTCTTAACAACTTCTTTCATATGTGGATTTAACCTTCTTTGTGGTTGTTGATATGTTTTAGCATTTTCTTCCAAATGAATTTTATGTGTGCAAATTAAAGGATTTATACCTTTTATATCTTTCAAAGTCCATCCAATTGCATTTTTATATTTTTTAAGTAATTTAATTAAATCTTCTTCTTGATTTGGTAGAAGAGTGGAAGAAATTACAACAGGAAATGTTTTATTTTCACCAAGAAATACATATTTCAATTCGAATGGTAAAACTTTTAATTCAAGTTTTGTATTATCATCTTCTTTAAAATTATTTTCAGACTCAAAACTTTCTATTGAAAAAACTTCAGATTGTTGATTTAAGTTTTCTTCTTGTATATTTTCTTCCACAATTGTTTCAATTTCATTATCATATTCATTTTCATTAATACTTGGTTGTTTACATAAATTGAACACATTAAGTTCTAGAGTCATATTTCCAAAAGACAATTTCATTATTCCATTTCGACAATTAATTAAAGCATTTGAAGTTGCTAGAAATGGTCGTCCCAATATTACTGGAATTTCATTATGTACTTCTATTGGTTGTGTATCCAAAACAATAAAATCTACAGGATATATGAATTTATCAACTTGAACCAACACATCTTCTACAATACCTCTAGGTATTTTGATTGACCTATCCGCCAGTAAGAGAGTAACAGAAGTGGGTTTTAATTCTCCTAAATTAAGTTTTTCATAAACTGAATAAGGAAGTAAATTCACACTTGCTCCCAAATCTAACAAAGCTTTTTTAATTTTATTTTCTCCAATAATACATGAAATTGTTGGACAACCAGGATCTTTATATTTTAAACTAGAATTATTTTGAAGAATAGAACTTACTTGTTCAGCCAAGAATGCTTTCTTCTTCACATGCAATTTTCTCTTCACAGTACATAAGTCTTTTAAAAATTTTGCATATGAAGGTACTTGTTTAATAGCATCTAATAATGGAATATTTATCTTTACTTGTTTAAAAACTTCATAGATATCAGAATCATTTTTTTGTTTTTTATGATTTGTTAATGCATGAGGAAATGGTGGAGGTTTATTTGATTCATTTACTATTTCAGATGATTTATCATTCAACATATTATTTTTAGAATTTAAGGTATCATCATTCTCAAAAGTATCAGGATTATCATCCTTACTCTTTGATTTTAAATGATCCTTGTTTTCATTACTATATGGATCATTAACTATTTTACCACTTCTAAGGGTAATAACAGATTTTATTTGATCAATTTTTTCATTTTTTAATTCTTGATTTTGATTTTTAGGATTAGGTTGAGGTTGAGATGGAAATTTTCCTTTTTCATGAATATTAAGTGCAGATGCAAATTTTGCAAGAGTTTCTTTCAAATCAGTCATAGATTGACTGTTTTGAATATTGATAGATTCTTGCTTTTGGATAAATGCATGAATTACATCCTCAAAGTTTTTTCTTGGAGGTGTAACATAAGGAATATAACCTTGATGATTTTGGTTATTTTGAAAATATTGTTGTGAGGGTTGTGCATTATTATCATTCCTCCAACTAAAATTAGGATGATTTTTCCATCCAGGATTATATGATGTTGAAAAAAGATCTAATATTGGTTTTTTATAATTGTTAACATAATTTGCTTGTTCATGTAGACATTCTTTAAATGAAGGTAATGTTGGACAATCTTTTGTGGTATGATCATGTGTATCACATATATGACAAACAATTTCTTGAATATTTTTTAATTGACCACTCTTTTTCATTTCTAATGACTCAATTTTTCTTGCTAAAGATGCAAGTTTAGCTTGAATATCTATATCATCTTTAAGATTATAAATACCACCCCCATTTGTTGAATTATTGATTTTAGTTGTTGGTGGTTCTATGGTGTCTATATTATCCCAATTTTGAACATTTTTTGCTAATGAATCCAAATGCTCCATAGCTTCATTTGGGTTTTTATCTTCAAAAGTTCCATTACACATGAATTCTATCATTTGCTATCTTTAGGTATTAGACCTTCATAAAAGTGAGAAACTATTCTCCATGTTTCAAAACCATGATGTGGGCATGTATTAAGTAATTCTTTATATCTATCCCAACATTGATAAAATGTTTCTCCTTGTTTTTGAGAAAAAGTAGTAATTTGTCTTTTAAAAGAGTTTGTTCTATGGGAAGGGAAAAACTTTTTGAGAAATTGTTGTTGCATTTCTTCTCATGATCTTATTGAACTTGATCTCAAATTTTGTAGCCATGTTTTAGCTTTATCTTTTAAAGAAAAAGGGAAAAGCTTTAATCGAACTATATCCATGCTACAATTTTGAGCATTATAAGTGTTACAAACTTCCTCAAATTCTCTTAGATGTAAATATGGATTTTCAGAATCAAAGCCATGAAAATTTGGTAAAAGCTGAATAATTTGAGGTTTAAAGTTGAAATTAGTTGCATCAGGAGGAAAAACTAAACAAGATGGGGCACTAGTTCTAATAGGGTTCATATGGTGCCTAAGTGTTCTTAATTGATCATGTTCTTGATTATTATTATT